>NC_079452.1:54683089-54868089 GCF_903798145.1 Danio aesculapii | reverse complement strand
AGCCTCAAGTCTTTTTGAATTTGATTCCACAAGCTTGGCACACCTGTTTTGGGGATTTCCTCTTTGCAGTACCTCTGAAGCTCTATCAGGTTGGATGGGAAGCGACGGTGTACAGCCATTATCAGATATCTCCAGATATGTTTAATAGGATTTAGATATGGGCTCTGGCTGGGCCACTCAAGGAAATTCACCAGGTTGTTGTGAAGCCACTACATTGATATTTTGGCGGTGTGCTTTGGGCCATTGTCCTGCTGGACGATGAACCGTCACCCCAGTCTGAGGTCAAGAGCATTTCCCTCTATCCTGACTAGTCTTCCAGTCCCTGCAGCATGATGGATAGCATTAGCCTGGTGAGGAGGTGCCTGGTTTTCTCCAAATGTGATGTCTGGCATTCACTCCAAAGAGTTCAATTTTAGTCTCATCAAATGAGAGAATTTTGTTTCTTATGGTCTGAGAGTCCTTCAGATGCCTTTTGGCAAATTCCAGGTGGGGAGTGGCTTCCGTCAGGCCACTCTACCATACAGGCCTGATTGGTGGATTGCTGCACAGATGGTTGTCCTTCTGTAAGGTTTTCCTCTCTCCACAGAAGAACGCTGGAGCTCAGACAGAGTGACCATTGGGTTATTGATCACCTCCCTGACTAAGGCCCTTCTTCCCTGGTCACTCAGCTTAGCTGGCCGGCCAGCTCTAGGAGGAGTCCTGGTGGTTCCAAACATCTTCCACTTACGGATGATGGAGGCCACTGTGCTCAATGGAACTTTCTGAGCATCAGAAATTTTTCTGTAACCTTCCCCAGCCTTGTGCCTCGAGACAATCCTGACTTTGTGCTTTGACATGCACTGTCAACCCTGGGACATATATATAGACAGGTGTATGCCTTTTCAAATCATGTCCAGTCAACTGAATTTACCACAGGTGAACTCCAATTAAGCTGCTGAAACATCTTAAGAATGATCAGTGGAAACAAAATGTACCTAAGCTTAATTTAACTTACTTCACGGCAAAGGCTGTGAATACTTATGTACATGTGATTTTTAAGGCATGTAGAATTTTGAGGAAATAAATTAATTTAATCCATTTTGGAATAAGGCTGTAACATAAAAAATGTGGAAAAAGTGAAGCGATATGAATACTTTCCCGATGTACTGTAAGTGTCAATTAAGTTATCAAATATGGTTCTTCACATGATAAAGTTTTAAACAGGCATTAAAGGGATAGTTCACACAAAATGTAATTCTGTCATCATTTACTCACCCACAAGTGGTTTCAACCAGTTTGAGCTTTTTGTTGTTTTTGTTCTGTTATAACACAATAGAAGATGATATGAATAGTTCAGATGCAAAAACCATCTAGAAATTGAAAGTGCCATCTAGAATTTTCTTCTACAATGAGCATTTCTCTCTGCCTCTGATGCTTACGTTCAGTTATTTCATTGTAAAATTTATGAAAATAACCTATTCTTAGCCATAAAAGTGAAATTACTGAATCAAAACATATGGACCTGAGAAAAATGCTCATATAGAAGAAATTATCAGATGGCACTAAGAGGTTTTTGCGTCTGAACTCTGTAACCTATGACCATTGACATCCGCTGACAGGAGGAAAAACACTATAGAAGGTAATGGTTACAGCTTTCTAG
The DNA here is from genome assembly GCF_903798145.1 of Danio aesculapii. Lineage (NCBI taxonomy): Eukaryota > Metazoa > Chordata > Actinopteri > Cypriniformes > Danionidae > Danio > Danio aesculapii. The sequence goes on along the minus strand of NC_079452.1, from coordinate 54,866,450 downwards.
CTATCCTCAAAATATCTTCTTTTGTGTTTAACAGTGGGGAAAAAACTGAAACTGGACTAGTCAAGTGTAAGAATATGATGGCAGAGATTAATTTTTTGGGTGAATTATTCCTATAAATACAGACATAATATGGAAGCCTGTTTCCAGTTTTGCATTTACACATTTTATTTTGCTCGCACACATTGTTATTCCTTAGGTGAACAATTCAACTGTGCAAGTTAATACACTGAGGGAAAAAGTGTTTTGGTAGTCTTCTGTTGATGTTAGTTTGATGTCTTCAGCCACAATATTCTTAACTACACCCCTCTTAATTTGCTACTAGGGAATGATGCGCAAAATGAAAGCACAACATGTCAACCTACTAAAAATTTCACACAGACTTTTTATGTAACTGCTACTTTCTCAAACAGTGTCTTAAGCTAGTTCAATTTCATAAAAAAACTTGCATTTTAACTCAGAAATGTTTTGATGTTTGAAGTACTGCAATATACTCTACAAATGTTGGGAAAGCTGCATATTTAAATGGTGTTACATCAGCTTTTCTTTTAATAACAATGCTTGACTGTTTGGAAATTGAGGATTTTAATAGTTAAGAGGATAGTTCACCCAAAAATGAAAAAAAAAAAATCTGTATAAATATATATATAACAGAAATTCTTATGGGTGAATGATCTCTTTAAAATTTAACAAGCTATTTTTGCCTGCTCTGTCTTGATTCAAGTTTTCAGAAGCTCAACAGTCATGATCATTGTTGTGCGATTCTCCTTTTCATGATGGCTCCTACATTTTCAACAGATGTGTTGAAAATATGATATTTAATTTGTTTGATAATTAGCTGATGGTTTTTAGCTCAGAATGGTGAGAAATTATGCAGGTTTACTTGGAAAAATACGGAGATGCTCGATCCTTGTACACCCAAACACATACCCTCCTATAATCACCAGTTCACCTTATTGTTTATTGTGAACCACTTTTAAAACTTGTTTAGTTTATATATATTATAACCATTTCTTGTTTATGCCTCTATGATTTTGTTGGCTGCAACACACTCCATGGAGTTGGGACAATTGGTTTAGGGTTACAAAATACAAGTTTGTCATGGAAAACACTGGATTTCTTTGTATTTTACTTCTCAATTAATTAAAAGTTAAAAAGAATTAACAAATGTTTTTTTTCAATTGGGTTTGTATTTGCCAAACCCATTGTACAAGCACTGTTAAATTAAATGTAACATCAGTAAAAGAAACTTACGGCAGACACATAGATGTCGCTGGTCCATCTTTGCATCATGTCTGCAATGTTAACCAGAACCGTTCCAGAAATACTTGGAGCAGAAATATAATCACCAGCCCGGCTTAAAACCTGGAGAATATGCAGAGACACACATATATGCTCTCTAAATGATAAAGATCCACAATAATGAATAGAGGAATGTTGTCCTGTATTGGTGCTCACCTGCAGTCCACCTTCATGGCTTTGAAAGACCAGAGTGATGCTGCCATAATCGGAGTGTTCACCGCATCGCAGCTGATTTTCCTTCACACTTGTGCTCTTGACAGGAGGGTAGAACAGAGACCGTAGTGTGGTTCTATTCACATCACCTTAAACAATTACACTTTAAAATCCACATTACAAAGCTCTTGCAGGACCTCAACTTGAGGATGCAGAAGTGCGTATGATTTTACTTACTTCCAATTAGCTTGTGAGCATCAAGGAAGACTTCAGAATCCAGACCCAAACCAAGAGCCATCAGTCGCAGCACTCGAAGAGAAAGTTCCTTACAGCGCAGGAAAAATGAAACCTGAACATCTCGGAAATCAGCAACTCCTTCTGAAGGCCAATTCTGAGCACATTGAGAATCATGTAATGTTTCAAATCCCAAATTACTTGTTGATTCCATTACAATTTATGGTCAGACTTTGAAAATTAACAAAACTTTTTGGAGTGGATTAACAGATTCACAAATTGTTCACCTTAAGAATCTGCACTAGCAAGACAAACTTTGTAAATGCTGACTTTGAATGGCTTTAAATAGTGTGTGCATTATCATGCAAGTCACTTATATTGGTATTTTTTCTCAAGCACATCATTTCAATTCCAAAGCTTAATATAGTTCATCTTGCCTTTATTCATTAATGCTTAATGTATAATTGTTAACAAGGCCTGGCAGTGGAAAAGTTCATTGTATTCAGATGTCAACATGTATTTAGCAGTTTGCGTACAAGTAAAATGTTCCAAAAACATTTAATGTATTAAAAAAATATTGAAGTGCAAAGAGGAGGACATATTAGAAACTGTTAAAGTATGGCATAAACGATAGACAAGAAATGTCTCCAGAAATGGGTTGAGAATTGAAAATGAAGAATTAGGTCTGAATTAAATCATTAGGAACCCTCCGTGAAGTCTGCCGCTTGCATTAGGGTCTGTAAAGGGTCTTTAAACATGACCCCCACTCATAATGCATATAATAAAAGTCATAAACTGTCTTAAAATTTATGAAAATGGCTGTTTAAAAAAAATTTAAGTAGGGGGTATCATAGGCACCATTTTCTGTTGCACCATGTTTGAAGAATTTACCTTGCAGGATCTTGTTCTGGGTTTTGAGGGATCATTTGAGTCACAAAATCTCTAAACCTGATTGGTCTTTCCTTATCATTGTTAGTATCGTCTTAAACCATTATTCATATTGTGCTTTGACAGACTTGGTGCTGGTACCTCCAAACTCACTCTGGTATCTGTCCATACATCTGATTTATGGCACTACTACTGCATTTGATTGTTACGAATGGGGGTCAAGTTTAAGCATTCTTTAAAACCTGGCACTTAGTAGCCTACTTTTTACAGTTCTGATGGGGGGGGGGGGGGGGTATTTACCCAAACTACACTCTAGTATTTTTATTTATTTATTTATTTTTTTTTTTTCAAATGAACTGCTGCCCAGGCATTTTCTTGAGCAATACTTGCCTAAATACTGCCTTTATTAGTTTCTATAATCTTGTGTACATGCAATACTTTTTGACTTCTCAGTATTACATTGTTTTGGAGAGTATTTTAAAAACAATCATGTACATTCAATATGCCATTTTTCACAATCAAATATCGTCATAAAATTTGATTGCTATTGATAGTATATAGTATTTTTCTCCATGATCTTGTCCCCTTAAGGGCTTCTCACCACTTGAAAACAAAAGACAACCCACAACAATATGCTATGATTAAACTAGGAGACGCACTGAAAGAAACTGAAGAAGAAATTGTATTTACAATTTCTGCACTCAAGGTCGATGTATTGAACGCCTCCTTCAAATCACCGGGACGCCGAGGGTTCAAACTGTTAAATGACAAGAGACACAGTAGTTAGATGCATCTTCGTCATTAGTGAGGTTAGAAGCAGCTGATCATCACCCGAGAATCGACGTGCCTTTCCGTTTCTACCGAAACCCAGCCGTGATTCTCGTTACATGGGAAACTGCCCCTGCTGAAAGACTTTTTCACGTGTTCTGGCAAACTGAAGAACTTCTTTGAAACACCCATGACATTGTCTACCTGAAACAGTAGACAGAAAAAAGGTAATAGCTACAAACAACTTCAGAACTTCTCATAAATATCATGTCAAAAGAAATCCTCACAAACCTCTTCCTGACTTATTCCTGTGTTTTTCAGATAAACAAACCCCACATCAGTGAAGGCCCTTTTCACTTCTTTACTCAAATGATCCAACTTATCAGCCGACACATTCGTCTCTCCCAGTTCGTACACGTTGAAATCCACGATCGGAATCTCCATTTTTACTCGAGAAAACACACCACCAAAGTTCTTTGCTTCTTGCAGCACAGCTCGTTATCGAAGCGCTGTTGTGCAATGCAGTCATTAGACATCCTCAAATCACCAAACACAGCACAAAGATCACTGGCTTTCAGCCTGTTCAACACATTTTCCTATAGACTTCGCAACATTTTTGCAGCAGACTGTGTTAATTTTATATTATGAATTGCACAAGGCTTTACTATACCATTTCAAATAGGCTAAATGTTTTCTGAAAGCAACATAGAACGTGCATTGGTATTGAATCATGCATGGTGTGCTGGATCGCCTTTATTTAATCACCCTAATTAAATAAAGATAAACCAGAATCCTCCCTTCGCTATATTTCTAAGCTAGAGTTTAGTTAAAGGATCGTCTTTATAATGTATTTTGCTAGAGAATAAATTAGATTCATACTTTACCACACAGGGTAACTCTTGATGGGTGCTGAAAAATGAAGTCAATGTCCACTCCAGTTGAAGAAAAGTAATAAAATACACTTTTATTAATAAAATAAAATCCAGTGAAAAGGTAGAATAAACAAAAGACAAATGACAGAAACAAAATCCTTACTTTATCCTCCGTGGAGGATAAAGGGCAACCAACCTCAATATACAGAAGCCGGAAAGCGCAAAGCTGGTCAGTTTGGTTCAGCTTTTATACTTCCAAAATCAGGTCATGCACATAACTACACCTCATATATCAGTGAGGACTTGACATACTGCATATAATCACCCGTACATCATCTGGGTTTTACCTAATATATCAAAACACTAATTATAAATCACTAAAGGACCAACCAATATAATGTGGTCTGACCACTCAGTCAAGAATTCTACTATTCAGCAAAACTTATAGGTCATGTCTTATGTGAATAAATTTATAGCTGTTCCATAGGCACATCTTAGAACATAAATCAACATACAAACACTCCCATACACATTGTCTAGATACTTTAAGGCATTAAGCATTCCACAAGGTATTAGCAATGAGAGGAACCCCTAATTTACGATGACTATGAGACCACTCGTCTTAGCGAGCAGAGTCTCAGGTCTTCAGGGTCAGCTGCGCGAACTGTGTGCACTCCAAGTGTAGGAAGTCAGGAGAGGGTCAGAACAGATGAGGGTCCAAGGGAGGGAGCATCTCACTTCCTCTCCGTTACTGTGTCCTGCGCGCCCTCTTCTGGTCACGTCGTGCTCTTCTCTCGCTCTTGACTTTCAGATAAAGTTGAACTCTGAAGTATTGGAATGTCAGAATACAGGAGAGGTTTGCGTTGGTATTTTCGTTGTCTCACGTTAATAATGGCACCATTCGTTCCATGGGCACCATTCACTACAATGGCAATCTTGACAGTGTTTGCATTATTGTTCATGAGAGAAAATGTTACGCATGACTAATCTGAGCCATTTTCTCTAAATTATATCTAAATTAAATATTTAAACTCACTGGGTTCCGCAATCAATATATTTGTTAGTCTAGTGTATTCATCAGAATTATTTGACAGATAGCAAAGTATATTTATACAATTCAGTGTTCTGCTCCTGAGAATAATTTTCACGGAAAAAAAACAGAAAATCTGAAAAATGGGATTATAAAAGAAAAACTGAAAATACCTGAGATATAATAAATACAATAAAACAAACTGGTCTCCAAAAATCTTTATCCGAACATCTTAAGCTTTTATTTGGATTCAGTCTTGAATTAAACTAAAAAAAAACAATAAAAAACACAGTCACTTTCAAAATTTCTTTTTAAAGTACATGTTATGTTTTCTTTCCAAATTTGCCCCTTTTGTCCTTTATTTTCTTCATCTTCTTGCCTTCGCGCTGTTCTTTCTGGTTCGTGCCTTCAAGTTTCCTTTTCTTGTCACTAAGAAGGAAAAAACAGAAAGATGAGTTTATAGTTTATAGCATAAGTTCATGATCCCAAATAAAACAGACAAAAGTCCCCCCAATCTGAGCACCATTTATCACTGCTTACCCTTTTATGCTAACAATAGCTGAATGTCCTGCTTTCTTCAACACTTGATCCCATTCCTCATCATCACCTCGAATCATGTACCTTCATTAATAAATAAATAAAATAAAATCAGCACCACCCATCCTTATTATATTAATATATACAAGACTTCAATGACCAATCTTAGCTAAAAGGTCACTGAACCCAAAATGAGCACTTAAGATAAGCTGGTTGAGTGCAATAGGTAAGTTTAATAAGCAATGGCTTAAGTGTCATTCAAATAGTGCTTGAAAGTAGTGGTGTGTCTTCTACATGAGCACAGAAAACATACAAATTAAAATTGAAACTAAAAGGGAAAGAAACTAATTAAGCAAAGGTTTGTTTTGACTGTCATTTTGCCTTTTTTTAGAAATACAAGGCATTTAGTTCAGTTGGCCATGGATGCTATTGTTATAAGCTAAATGCACCTAATCTGCTTCATGCAACAGGAGTGAGCTCTTATACCAGGACAGTAACAAGTCCATGTCAGAGGATCTGGGCCTTTATTTATCAAACTTCTCAATGTGCCATTTTAGTCTTAAATTTGTAAACTTCTAGTCTTCAAATGTATTATTTATTTATTTATTTAGTTTTTAATGCCATATCAGCACCATTGGCTATATTCATGGCAAAAACATCTACTGAACATACAATATATAATTATATAATCATATCAGTTTCTTAACAAACATACATTGTAAAAAAAACAATAAAAAACATATACGTAGCAACAACACTGAAAACAGTCATATACAATCTTTTAGTTTGATTAAAGATAAATATTCTAAAATTGCAGAAGAAAACACCTTTTCAAACAATTCACTTAAAATATTTCCCGAATGAAAACACTTCAAAGGTATAATGGAAACTATTTGTAAACAAATGTATATTGCTCGGGATCTGTAGAGCTGCGCATCGTTGGATTTGCTCTTCAGTGTTTGGACTCTCAGTAGTGATTATTAAACCACACTGAACTGAGCTAAACTGAACTGAACTTAAACGTTAAAAACTGAACTACACTGTTCCAATTTACTATGAGCTTTTATGTGAAGCTGCTTTGACACACTCTACATTGTATAAGCACTATACAAATAAAGGTGAATTGAATTGAAAAAAAGTATATATAATAATGAAATGAGAACATTTAATTTCAAGTATATTTATTTTTAAACACTCATTTCAACGTGTTTAAGTTTATTTTGTTTGCAGATGATACGTATCTTTTGTTCTAAGGATAATTTACCAAAACTTATGGAGTTGATCAAAACAGAAATTAATCAATTGAAATTGTGGTTTGACGTAAACAAATTGTCATTAAATACAAGTAAAACAAAGGTTGTGCTATTTGGGAAATTAAAAAGTAGTTATAATACAGATTTTAAAAATGATAATGAAGTTATAGAAAGAGTATATGCAATTAAGTATCTTAGTGTTGTATTTAATCATAAAAATAGTTGGAAACCGCAAATAAATAATGTGATATCAAAATTAGTCAAAACTGTAGCAATAGTGTATAAAGCTAGATTTATCCTGGATAATAAATCAATGTATATATTATATAACACGCTAATGTTGCCATATATGAGATATTGTGTTGAAATTTTGGGGAATACATATAAATCTAATTTACAATCCTTATGTACAATGCAGAAAAAAGAAATATGACTGATAGAAAATGTGGGGTATTTGGAGCAAACAAATCCTTTATTTTTTAAATTGAAGACACTTAAGTTCAATGACTTGGCTAAACTTAAAACAGCACAATTAATGTTTAAAGCTAGGAATAAATAACTTCTGAAATGCATACAAAAGAAAGACGAGGGGGATATAATCTGAAAACAACACAATTTTGGCAGGTTGAAAACAATGACAACTTTAAAAAAGGTTGTGCATGTCTGTCTGTAGTGTGAAATTATGGAACAGTTTGGAACATTTAAAACAATGTCAGGATATTAATCCATTTAAAAAGTTGTATAAATATATATTATCAAAGGAATATAATGATGAATAGAGGTGATTGAAAAAGGATAAAATGAGATGAAATTTCAATTAACGGCTATTTGCAGTATTATGAATTTTTTTGGGTCCATGTTATAAAATGTAAATGTGCAAATGGAATCGAATATATAATATGTCAAAGATGCCAGTAATGGAGAGGGAAAATAACAAGCTTGTGCTTCATCCCGCTCCATTTTCAACCATGTTGAAATGTATTTTTTGTTAAAGATATTTTATGTATGATATTTCTGTTCTGAATCAAATGAATAATGAATAAATCAAAAACAAATCAAAATCAAAAATACTACAATGTGGGACACAAATAATTCATTTGTATATCGCTTTTCACAATAATTATTGTTCCAAAGCAGCTTTCCAAAATCTGAAAAAATTAAGTTGCGTGTAGGGTGGAAAGTACATGCATGTAAATTAATTCATCTGCATGCTTATACAATATGTTACGTATCAGGACGTATTTGTTTCTGTTGTTTTTTTTTTTCTTTCTTTCTTTCTCTGCAACACCCTAGTAGGAGCTAATGACCATCACCTGCTGCCACTTATGAACCACTCCGTGATTGGAGGACGAGAAAAGCAATGGGCATTTAAACAGCAGTTCTCCACTAGAACAGTGTGTTTGTGTGTGTGTGTGGAGGCTTTGTTTTTGTGAGGCTTTATAAATATATATATTTAGTTTGATTCTTTAAGTATTTGCCTCGAACTCTTTTTGATTATAAGTTAATTTTTGTTTTCAATACTACTTTGTTATCCACTCTTTATTCTGTTAATTTGGGATTGGGTTAGTAGGGAGGGGGTGCCATTTTTCTTTTTGTAACCATTTTCTCCTGTTTAAGTTAGTAAGGGAGTGAGAGTATTTTTGATGTATTTTTCTTTTTTTTTCTTTGATAGATTATTCAGTTCTTCCCTTTCTCTCAGTTAGAGAACGTTTGTTTGTTGTTTTGGCTTGAACCCCCTCTTGAAGCCTTTCTTTTGGAACCCTCCCTTAATCCTTTAATAAATATTGTTAATCTTTATTCCAGTTGCATTTTCTTTATTTAGTCCTTTAAGAAGTTGCTCATGTGACCTCATTGCTGACACACACACAAAACTCCACTGATATTCTGTTGCGTTCCTGTGTCCCCCTAGACAGAGTTGAGGGGAACGTAACAAATATAATGTAACATTTTCAATGAGATTATCTGATCAATCCATTTATTAAGAACTTAACTTGTGTCTTGTGTAAATAAATACTTTTATGCAAATACTCACTCTGACAGATTCATATCCTTAATCTTCTCAATGTCCTTCTTGTGTTTCTCTTCAAACTCTTTGGCTGCATCATTCTAATGAACAAAACATTTGAATAATATACATTGTTAGAAAAAGGTTTATAAAATATTAAACTAATTTATTCTTTCTTAAAATGTAGAAAATGTAGCATTATTACTGTGTAACAACAGTACACAAAACTGATAGTTTGCAGAAACTAAACATCACACCGCCTGTTTTGCTTTCAATATACTGCAATTAAAGATGTCTTCTATTACAAATTCAAATTCAAATTTTCTCATAGAATAAAAAGTAATATTTATTCAAATTTGTATATAGCTTAACATTATAATAATAATACTAGCGCATTAATATTAAAGGCTACAATTGACAACAGCTCAAATGCTATCAATTACTATTTATTTTCCAATTCAATAATAAACACTAATACAAAACAACATTTGTATACTAAATAACTATGCAAATGTCATATTTTATAAATATATAGGTGTATACAACGTAAATGGGCACAGAAATGCTCTTCTCTGAGTTATTTTCTCCAGTTAACTAATGAGCTGTGGAGAATGAATGACTTTTGTATTCGAAAATCTGTATCTCAAAAACCACTGTGTGGAGGGACTGATAAATAAAATTTAAAGTTTTACAGTAAGTTCTGCACATGCAGTGACTAACACATGAACACGTGTTAATGTCAGCTCTGAACAGAACAGTCAAAGAGTCAAAATTTGTATCGTTACAATAACACTTTGTCAGAGGGAAATGGTGGATACATGGAGTACAAATGTGTAAAACTGATTGTGTGTTCTGTTACATGACTAAATATTATTTTACTTTTGCTTATGAAAATAACAATAATACATTTATTATGATATTGTTCATCTTAGTAAATACTAGGGTTGCAACTAACGATTACTTTAATAATCGATTAATCTGTCGATTAGTTTTTTTTAAAGCATTAATTTCCAACCCTTTATTCAAAAACAGAACTAAAATCTTTAGAAAGAGCACAAACATGTTGACCTTGAACATCCCTGAGCTGTTATAATAATAATAATAATAACAATAATAATAATAATGATAATAAAATAAAAAAAATAAAAAATTTGTTTTGTCCTGGTTTCAATCCAAATATTAAAAAAAAAAATCTTAAATCAAGATCCATACTAGACAGATGAAATAGCATAAGAAATGATATCTTGTTTTCTAAAAAAAAAAAAAAAAAAAAAAAACACCTCAAAATTAGCAAAATTATTTGGGCAAAATTACCCAATGGGGTAAGAAAAATGATCTCAAATAGAAGTTAAGCATCACTTAATTTTCTCATGCCATTTTTCTTGCCTGTTCTTGATTGAAGATTTTTGAGATATTTGCTCATCATGTCATCAACTGTCTGATATTCCAATTCACAAAAACATGTGAGTGAGTGTTTTTGTTGTTTAAAAGATGTATAAATGATCGTGATCTATAATGTGAGATGGGCATCGCCATGTTTACTTGCGGCCATGTGCATGCCTCATTCATAAAAGCAAAACACACAGGATAGAGCACGTAAATTCACCAGTTACTCCCCCAAATGCATGCAAGCAAGTGCCTGGCCAGCTGAGAGAAGAATAGATTGAACTTTATTGTTAATTTCACTACGTGTATCTGATATGAATAATACACGTTGGAAAATTATATTTGAATGAATTGTTAGACCTCCATAGACTTTCTTGTGTGTTTTACAAACTCCAAATGTATTGTTTTACTAGTACCTGCGGGTATTTACATGTCTAAAACATAAAATAAGCATTACGCAGTTAAAACACTGCATAATTGTAATAATTGACACGTCCTTCTCTGGCCTAGCGCCAGCCAACACACCAAACCTCAGTTTGAATTTTTCACGTCATGCTTGTCAAGCTGGAAAACGAGTAAACACCAGCACCAGGGACATTACGTTGATCACTTCAAAACGGAACAAAAGCAGGATTCTGTAGTGATTTACCCTGCTGTTGCTCCCTTCCTCGCCATGCATCTTTCCTCTAACGTTACCTCCGAACCCGCCTCATAGACAAGAGAGAGAGTGCGCAAGAGAGTCGAGTGCGTTCACTCTGTTCCGCTCTCAACTAATGTTTTTTTAATAATCAAACGTCTCCGATTATGATATCCATTGCCAACGCTTTTACTAATAGTTTCTAATCGATTTAATAGTTTGTCGCAGCCCCGGTAAATACATTACCCAACATAAATTAATGAGCCATCATTTTAAAGCATGGGTCTCAAACTCACAAGCTGCGTCCCAAATCGCATACTTGTGCACTATTCTACGCCATCTTGTAGTATACATAGTGTAAGAAGCGCGTTCACACTGAAAGCTCTAAAAATAATAAGTTCACTTTAATTACCTGGATGATGCACTCATTCAGCCGGTAAAATGAAGTGTGGCATGATGGACACTTCACGCACTCAACGATCGCCGCTTTGCTCACGGTGCGGAAGGGGCGGAGCACATGTTGGATAACTTTATTTATTTTGCATGGTGAAAGCAAAATTTTCCTACGAGAGTGACTACAGCGCCTCCCGATGGTGAATGCGGTTATACTCATGGCAGGTATTATTTGATAGTTTGGTGATTTATTTCACTGACTTGGCAAACATCATCAGGGAAACAGTTTGAATTTCCGCTTAGTTAAAAAACATTAGTGCTCCATTTGGGACAACACTACCTACATGTACTGAGTACTATAAGTGTGTAAGTTCATAAGTACATAGTGCATAGTGTATAGTGTGCCATTTGAGACGCAGCTAAACACTGCTCCAACCCCAATTAAATACAGCTGACCCAACTAATCAAGGTGTTCAAGACTACAAGTGACTATAAAGCAGGTGCGATTTGGAGGTGGTTGGAGCTAAAATCTGTCTATATTGAAGGTGCCAGTGTAGTGTGGATGCCAGGTGTATTCAAACCTAAACATATAGTCATTGAAGCGAAGGAATGCGTAATCAGCAACTAAAAACCTGTCAAAACATGGACAAAAATCACAAAACAACAATGGAAATACCAGATCTTCATTCAGTGTCTGCACTGTTGGTTCCAGGCTAATGTCTTTAGTGGCCACCATCTCTGCTTCAACAGCCCTCTCCTGAAGAGTGTTGAAGAACTGCAGAGGAGATGACAAAACAAACAATAACTAAACACTCCAGCAACAATATAGACTTAGATCCATACAGTGCATTCTCACTCCCTCCGGTGTTAGTGCTCTGATAAGAGGCTTCGGTGCTAATCCATTAAGGCTGCTTTAATCAGTGTGTGTGTGTTTGAGAGAGCTGTAAAGAGGGCCGGTGTGGATCTCACCTGCACCACTTTACGGATGATACGGTTGAACAGGCCCATAAGCTGAGAACTGGGCAGACCGATCTCCTTCTCCAGCTCATCTACACTCTTGTGCTGAAGGCCAATTCCCAGAAGTAGAGCCTGAGGACAGACAGAATGCATTATGTTTTTTTCTACATGTGCCCGAATAACCAACAGACATGGATATTCAAATCTCAAACCTGCCAAAATAATGCAGATTGTTTGCATGACAGTTCTTATAATTAAAAACTAAAACATCTATTTAATATTGTTTTACATGAAATATTGCTTAATAAAAACATAGGTTGGTTTTAATTTGATATTTTTAATCTGTCAAGAGAATAGTTCATTTCATCAATTTTTATTTACTTTAAAGTCAAAAGAACTTGAACTAAAATTAAAATATAAAGACAAACAATTACTACTATACAATGCTGGTTAAAAATAAATAAATAAATAAAAGTAAAAACTGTTTAGACAATTTTAATACAATAATAAATAAATCAATCAAATTACAACCTACTTTATGAATTTATTAAATAACTTAATGAAGTTTAAATAAAATTATAATAACAATTACATAAAACTGGAGACGAGGAAAAAAATATAAGAAAAATCAAGCAAACCACCCAAATAAAAAAAAACCTAATAAAAACTTTTAAAATAAATAAATAAATAAAAATAAATAATATGGCGACTCAGTGGCGCAGTAGCTAGTGCTGTCGCCTCACAGCAAGAAGGTCGCTGGTTCGAGCCTCGGCTTGGTCAGTTGGCGTTTCTCTGTGGAGTTTGCACGTTCTCCCTTCGTTCGCGTGGATTTCCTATGGGTGCTCCAGCTTCCCCCACAGCCCAAAGACTTGTGGTACAGGTGAATTGGGTAGGCTAAATTGTCCGTAGTGTATGAGTATGAGTGAAAGAGTGTGTATGGATGTTTCCCAGAGATGGGTTGCAGCTGAAAAGGCATCCGCTGCGTAAAACATGTGCTGGATAAGTTGGTGGTTCACTGCGCTGTGGCGACCCCAGATTAATAAAGAGACTAAGCCGAAAAGAAATTGAATGAATGAATGAAAATAAATAAAAATAAATAACAATAATAATTTTAAAAAATAATTAAAACTATAGAAACTACATTAGTTACTCCATGATGCCAATGTAGTAATATTAACACCTTATTGATATTTATTAATTATTTATAATATTATTTTACAAAAGCAAGATTCAAAATGTTTAAACCCTAAAATCACATATGCTTATGAACATTTGCTCTAATAGATCCTACACTTGAACTTAAAAGTTACATACAACTGACTTACACTCTGGGCCACAGAGAGTGAGGTGTCACCGAATTGTTTGAGGAAGTGCATGCGTGCAATAACAGGAATCATGTCCATGATGAGGTGATAGTCCACCATGTTTCTGGAATACATCTCCAAACGCTTCAGGTCATATGGAGTGAAGGTGGCTGCGAGTTCGCCACTGGTGAGAACTGGAAAAACAAAGAAAGGTGAAGATCTATCTTTAACCAACAAACACAGACACATACAACATGTAGAAAGCAGATGTGGGTCTGTACCTGCCGTGCTGTCATCCTTAGCACTCTTGTTCTGTAGTATATTTAGAGCCAGAGTCGAGCTAAATTTGCTGAACTGGAAGGACAGCAGGGAGAGAAACCTCCGCCGGAAATCTGCCCAACACAAAACATGTTAATCTTATAAATCAGAAGTAAATAGGTAATAGTGGCAATTATATGTAATAGAGAGTGCAACAGTAAAGTAAAAATCTCCATTTTGGTTATTGTGACATTAATGTTTAAAAAAAGAACCGCAAATCTGCAGTAAGTTTTGAGGTTAAAAACTGATGTTTTTTTTTAATAAGTGTTGTATAATAAGCTGAATTTCCATTGAAAAATTACATTTCCCATGATGCTGTTGTTGTGAATTTCTCTAGTTTGGCTCACGGCACCAAACTGTTGTGAAATTCTAAGACGAGCCCAAAAAAACAGGGAGAAACTTTCGGTTGTCTTTAAAGCAGAATCCTTTAATAAGAAGAACTCAGCATGGCTTTGGCGTCATCGAAAGAAACTCTCTACTGTTCAGCAGGCACTAAGTTTTAATACATTTTACAGACATTGATTCATAGGGGTGGAGACAAACCAAAACAAAGCATGCAAATGAAGTGTTGTTGTCGGCAAGGTAAATTGCCTTTCATGCCCTGATCTCATCAGCATACAAGTACCCATTCACGATACATTTTAGCATTAAGACAGTGTGCAAATGATGTTCTGGAGACAGAAACCGTCCGACCGGTTGACCGGCTTGAGAAGACAACTGACAATTTGAAAATGCAAACTGACAATTTGCATTACTTTGGAGACAGTCAGGGCTCAGGAAACCAAGACATTTTAAGGTCTGTCACACCCTAAAAACAACTTTTTAGTTATATATAGATTACATAAATTTATATTTCCACACTGTACAGAAAAATCCAGCAACCACAGAGACAAAAATAAGTTAAATATATTCTACATTTTACAATAAACTTGAAATATATTATTTCAGGGTATATGCAGGAATACTAAAGGTAATTTTAATACCTTTTTAAGACTTCTCAGAATATTCTAAGACCTCATCACCACTTCAACTGTTTACTAAGTTAAAGGTTTGATACTGATTAGAACTTGTAGTTAAATAAATCAATGAAGCACAACTATGCAACAGAACTGAGATAAGCTCGGAAGAAACAAAGCTTGAAAGAATAAACAACACGGTTGTTTTCAGCGGCAGACTTCAGCCACTGTTTAAACTAGTCTTTCTCCAACCAGGAGTACGCAAACTTACATTTTCCCATTTTGCGGTCTGTTTTGCTATATGGTTTCGCTACACGTGGAGAGCGTCACATCAACTTCCAGCGTTTGTCGCAAAATACGTGACACGCCCCAGCCCGAACCAATCGCGTGGATCGAGCACACTATTGTTAATATTAGGAGGAAAATAAATATATTTATGCTTTTTTGGAGTCAAACACTTTGGACAACGCTGGAATAAAATTTGACCTCGTAAAACACGATTAAGACTTTTGAATAACTTTTGAGGGCCTTCATTTTCTCAAAATTGATTTAGCAACTTTTAATACTTTCTAAGACCCCGCGCACACCCTGTATTTATTATAATCAACAACTTCAAACATTTAATTTCTTTAATAAAATTGTGCCATGGGCAATCTTTCATGGTATTGTAGTTCATTCCCTAATGAATGCAGTTAAGCGTACAGTCTTGTATCTTTGTTTTCAGTCATTTTTCAAATACTTTTATATTTTTTTAATAATCACCCAATCATCCCATAGCTGACTGGTTGATATTTGTAAATCAGTATGGGGAAAAATATTTGTGCTTTCAGTGTCAAATCTATGCCAGATGTCAGAGGTTTGTTTTGCACTGATGTGACCAGTAGACAAAATTGTTGTTGTTTTTTTCAACCATCAAACCAAAGTTATGATTTCAAAATGCAAAGTTTAAATCTGACTAGTGTGCTTTAACATATCTGATAAAGTTAAAGAATTTATTCAGTAGATTGAGAGTAGCTGATCTTTTGTGGCTGTTTGAACACATTAAAACATCATTTAGTAAAACGTGTTTTCAGGAATTGGTCAAAGGTGAACAGGCTAAATCTTTTTAGAGCTGATTTACACCAAGCAGCAACCTCCCGCTCTCCCTCGGGAAGCCAATACGGAAGTAACTGAAACTGCAATTCTTCAAAATTCCGCTAGTCCTGGCTCCATAATAGAGCAAATTGCAATTGAGCCCACTGTTAGAATGGCCAACTTTACAGCAGAAAAAAAGGTGTTTACAGCCTGGTACAAAGAACGATTTTGGTTCATATAGCTATTATTACCCTCCATGACAACTGTGAGGGGGGTGAATTTTTTTTATAACTCATCCGTTTCCTTTATATTAGGTTATATTAAGTTTGCATAATTAAGGGCGTGGCCACTTGAGTGACAGCTAGGTCTCGCTGGTCGCCGTCACTTCACCTCAGCTGAATCCGGCAGATTAGCCACTGATCTCGGCATATTCATCGTATTTTTGTGTTGTTTTATGTGGCTTTACACAGTCATCAGCCTTTTGGACTTATTTCTTACAATTATCAGATAATATGGGATGCTGTGTGCACTTAATTGTGCGCACAAACCATTCATGTGGCCTCGTTTCCCATGTGAGTAAAGTTATATACTTGTATACCATCTCTATAAATGTTTTTGTTTTATTTAAGATCATTTATCATTAATATTTTTCTTTAGACCCGTAAAGCACTCCAGAATCTGACAGAATGATTAGCTGTAGGCTCTAGAACAGTCATCTGAAGCGTTATCATACAGTGTTATGCTTGCATTTACTAACACAGACTATATCTGAAGTGTTTGGAAGTAATTTGCATTTTCCTCCTGTAGAAAATTGTCATAAGAGCAATGTTTAGTGGCTCAATGTATTACTACAGTGTTTTTAAAAGTCTAAACACTTTATTGATATAGTGTACAGCAAAGCACATGTGGTCAGAACACAAACGAGTCGCAGGTAATAAAGTATCAAGTGTTTCTCCCAAAGTAAAGTCTGTCTGCCAGGTCTAAGCAAAGTGCCAGCAGGTCTCTGTAGCTCCGCTCACTCTCCGCCACTTTGCCCTTGTTTGGTATCCCGCCGTGGGTGCAAACAAAATGGCGACGGTTGGCCGCGCCTACTTGTAGCTTCTTTTGCAGTGTTCAGAAACCTATGGGTGACGTCACGGATGCTACGTCCATATATTTTACAGTCTATGATTTACACCTGTGTTTAGAATCATCCATCCTTGTGAACAGATCAACAAAAACATCTTCATACAATATGTAAAACCTCTGCATTACTTAATTCTTACATATGAGTGCTCCAGTTGACCAATCAAAATGATGAAAGAAAGAATGAATAGTTACCCTTCCAAAAAGCAGAGAGCCACTGGTTCTGGTCTGTTGACTCTTCAGCATTGAGGTCTTTGAGCATAATGCAGGAGTGCTCGCCCGTCAAGTCATTCTAAAGGTGATGATATAACAATAATATAACAAACTTAGAGCAAGAGAAACAACTCTGACATTACTTCAATAAAAAAAAAACGCATTCTTACCGGAGTCTGTCTCAAATAAACAGGAACAAACCCAGCCTTCTTCCAGAATCTGAACGGGAAAAACCAGACGCATTATGTTTGATAACAGTTTTGTAATAATGTTGCATTACTTGTTGAGGGTAACACATACATCATGTAATTTGATTACGTTTTCAAGTAACTAAAGTATCCTGACTATTCTTTTTCAGGAAAATATAGGCACTTACTTTAAAAAATAAAAAAATGAATCACCTTTTATTGGCTGACAGCCCTTCTGTTCCCAGAAATCAGTACAGATGTGTTGTGTATGATGTAAAAATCGTACTGTAGTTCTAGCTTAAATGTGAACATGTATTTCCTCATCCCACTAACACAAACTTTGGGATTCAGCAGACTTCAGTAGCCTTAAAATGTATAAGAACTATGAAACGCAAACTCTGGAAATCCATAGCTGAAAAGAATTAAAATTTTGACCACGCATCCTAGTCTTCATGTACTGGATGTCAGAATTTCCATCTGCATAAATAGACTAAACTAACTAATCAATGCAGAAAGGTTTGACCTGCACCTCCTCAATTGCACAGATGTGACTTGTAATTTCCTTCACTATGAGATTTATTTTACTTTTGGTGTAAGAGGGCTTTACATTTTTCAAAAATACACTTTTTTAAACATATGTCTAAAAGCATTATAAACAAGCAGCTCAGTCCAGCTGAAAAAAAAGTAATGCAAAAGCCATGGTCACACTAGAGTTTGTGTATGAATGAAAGTCTAATGATCGAAAAGTGCGGTGACTACGGCTTAACACAGGGATGTCAAACTCAATTCCTAGAGGGCCGCAGCCCTGCACAGTTAGTGCCAACCTTAATTAAACACAGATGATCAAACTAATTAAGTCTTTCAGTTTTATCTGAAACATATACCGGTAAGTGTGTTAAAGCAGGGCTGGAACTAAACTGTGCAGGGCTGCGGCCCTCTAGGAATTGAGTTTGACATCCCTGGCTTAACAAGTAACTTTAACAAGTCGTTAAAAAGTAACTAAGTACCATATTTAGTCACCTTTAAAAGTAATAGATATTACAATCTCTTCTTTATTTTTAAAGTAACCTTCCCCAACACTGCTTGTTGCAATATCCCTATAGTGTCTGTTTGCATGAAGCGACTGACTTCAGTAGTTGAGGAGTGAGGCCGTAAGAAACTCCCAGGTAATCCAGCCGCTCGGCTCTTCTCTCATTCAGCTTCAACAGCAGTGGTGGCAGATCTTTCCTAGGAGAAACCACCTCCTCCAGCAGACTGACAGCCTGGACATCAACAAAAATACACTCCTTTCACAAAACATAATTAAAATACTCTTATTTTAGATTTTGGCTCAATACGACACCTCATTAGTTAAGAATGATCTAAAACATATTCAAAATTAAATGTACACGTTGATGTGACAGAGGGCTAATTTACATATGGGAAATTGATGGTAGAAAGTTTTAAGTATTACCACTATAAAAAATAATGTCAGCAAACAACTAAAATAAATGACATACTTTTTAAAGAGATTTTATTTATTCTATTCTGCAAGGAAGTGTTAAATTGATTAAAGTGCACAGTAAATGCATACACTGTATAACTTCACAGTTCTGAATCTTAATAAATGAATTAAGAGTCTTCTGAATGTTTTTCAATGAATTTGCAAAAAATAAAAAAATAAAAAAAAACGCCGAGTATTTTCAGCACTGATTATAAGAATAAATGTTTCTCAAGCAATGATCATGTGCTACTTAAGATTGGGGTAATTGTTGCTAAAAATGCAGCTTAGCATATCAAATATACATTACTTTTTTTTTTAAGTTATTTTGCAATACTGCTGTTTTTGTTTTATTACTGTTTAAAGGAACGCTCCATTTTTTATGGAAATGAGGGGAGTTCATTTTAGAGCTAACCTAGAGTTAAACGGTTAAGTTTTATCACTCTTGAATTTATTCAGCCGATCTCCTGGACTGGACGGAGCACTTTTAGCTTAGCTTAACATAATACATTGAATCGGATTAGACCATTAGCATCTCATTTAAAATGTCAAATATAATTTTTTTTCTGGTGTAATGATCAAGGAACTTTGCTGCCGTACCATGGATATGCAATTATATGAACGTTTCATTACTATATGATGTAACAACAGAATAGTCCAGCTTTAAATAAGAAAATTACTCTTTTAGAAACTTTTTTTTTTTAGCAAGATGATAATGGTCTAATCTGATTCAATGATACATGAAAGCTAAGCTAAAAGTGCTCCAACCAGGACTGGCGATCAACTGAATTGATTCAAAAAGGGTAAAAGTCAACTGTTTGAAAACTCAACTCCAGGAGAGCTTTAAAATGAGCTCTGCACCTTGCTAAAAAAAAAGTGGATTGTTCCTTTAAAGAAATGCAGCACTTGAATTTCTAAAGATTTTTTTACTTATATGAACCAACATAGGACATGTCCACTAAAACATTTTAAAACATGTATGATGGCACAAACAGATCATTACCTCACTGCTCACAGATGTGATCGCACTGGTCGTTGTCTGTTCTTGCTCATCCCAAACAGGAAACTGGCCTTCATAATATCTTTGCAGCAGCTGCAATGCACGAGTGCCATATCCCATCTAAACAATGACAAAATCAATCACACACGGGTGATCACAACACATGCTTGTAATGAACAAGCATGATTGGGGTTATACATAAACAAAAGAGAAGTTGTTTACCCCTTGATAATCAGGATTCACAGCGATACGCACGATCCTGCCGCCTGAGAGACCTGCAAACTCTGAGTCTTGAAACTGAATGAAAAAAACACGAGCAGAATCAAAATCACTTCAGATTTAATTTCTGAAGCATAACAGTATGGACTACATGTTCTATCTACACAAATGTTCAAAATTCTGGGTCTCTTCTGCTCACCAAGGCAGCCCTTTATTGGAAACACTTTACAATACGAAACACATTGTTAATGTTAATGTAATTAATAATATAAAGAAGCAAAGAACAATGTATGGAGAGCATTTATTAAAGTTCAACATTTACTAATGCATAATTAAAATATAAAACAAAGCTTGTTGACATTCATTAATGCAGTGTAAACAAAGATGATTAAATACAGTAATAATGTTCATTGTTGGTTCATAAACTATGTGTCCAGTATTGCTAAGTGTTATCCATTTATTTTGTAAAATATTACAATATAAAATCTGAATATATTTTGAGATGTACAGTTGAAGTCAAAATTATTAGCCCCCCTGAATTATTAGCTCCCCTGTTTATTTTTTCCCCAGTTTCTGTTTAACAAAGAGAGAAGTTTTTTTCTACACATTTTCTAAACATAATAGTTTTAATAACTCATTTCTAATAACTGATTTATTTTATCTTCGCCATGATGACAGTAAATAATATTTTACTAGATATTTTTCAAGACACTTCTATACAGCTTAAAGTGACATTTAAAGGCTAAACTAGGTTAATTTGGTTAACTAAACAGGTTAGGGTAATTAGGCAGGTTATTGTATAACGATGGTTTGTTCTATCGAAAAAAATATAGCTTAAAGGGGCTAATAATTTTGACCTTAAAATGGTTTTCTAAAAATGAAAAACTGCTTTTATTCTAGGTGAAATAAAACAAACAAAACTTTCTCTAAAAGAAAAAATATTATCAGACATACCGTCAAAAGAGAAAAAAAAATTCAAAGGGGGGCTAATAATTCTGACTTTAATTATAATGTACAAATAGGGCTGGGCGGTTAATCAGAAAGTAACCAAAAATCGACATTCAGAACCTATAATCGATCCAACTTTTCCAGGTCAATTTTTTCAATTACTTTTCCTACTAAATGTGGAGTCACGAGACCCCGCTCTGTTAAGGCTGATTTATACTTCTGCATCGAATGCACGGGTATAGTCCGGCACAGCCATCGCGTGGTCGCATACCTGTGCAACTCTCAAAAAAATGTAACTTGAAATGTATACATATTTTCTATTACAATTAAATTATTATTTACATTAAAATATTTTTAATTAAGTGCTTAAAATTTCATTTACAGGATATACAAGTTATTTTTATTCAGAAGAGATACTGCTTATTTTAAAAATAACTTATTGTTTCCAAAAGTGCAAGTTATTTATTTATTTATTATTATTATTTAAAAAAATGACTGTTGGTTTTCGACAATGTGTGTTTTAATTTCAGTTGTTCAACATTTGTGTTTAATAAACAATCTTAGATAGTAGATAGTGTGTGTTTCCTTCAACTATTTTAAAATCAAGTAACGCTTCCTTCAATAAGAAATTCTCTCACTTGTAATATATGAGCATATTTACTGTACAAAACTTAAATGTTCAATTAATCGAGATCTTGATTTTAGGCCAAATTACCCAGCCCCATGTCCAAACGTGATAAAGCTGTTTTCAGTGTCAGCCAAACTTTTGAACGTTTCATTGAACTTTGTTACCTGTTCAGAAACAGTCCAGGGAATAAGGTCACCAGAAGCTTTCTTCCCTCTGGACAAGCTGGAGAGGATAGACTGACGTGAGATTTCTCCTTCCAGACACACCTGTACGAAGACAAAAAAGGTCCTACTTTACAATAAGGTTTCATTAGTTAACACATTTACTAACCTGAACCAATAACGAACAATACTTGTACAGCATTTATTACACATCGTTCAACATTCACTACTGCAATATTAAAATCCGCATTCCTGCTTGTTAACATTAGTTAATGCACTTTCAGTTATACAAACTAACAATGAACAACTATTTCCATTTACTAAAGTTAACAAACATAAAATAAATAAATTCTGTAATGAATGTATTGTTTATTTTTTGCTGATGTTAGTAAATACATTAACAAAAAACATAACTACACAGTTCATTAATAACCTCATCTCAGACTGGAATTAAGTAGGTTTAAATGTACCTGAAGGACTGCTAAGACTTCAGGCAGTGAGTTCTGTGTCGGTGGAACAGGCGGTAGTAGGCAAAACAGATGATGAGCTGGAGCATCCGAGAGCATCTGAAGGTCATTGGGGGAATTCTTAGCAAAAAAACAGGAGAGTGAGTCAACATGAGGTTGATGTTTGGAGTTGATAATATAATGTATTGTTCTAATCCAATGCTTCTCAAGCAGGTCTCGTATCAAAAATGCTCCATTTACCTTGTAATGCGATGCTACGTAAAGTGCCATAAGACGCTGAAGGAAAGCCTCAGAAGCCTTGTGATAACAAAACAACGTGTCTCGATTCACATAGTAACTGATTAAAGGGTTAAAGAAATTTAGAAGTAGTAGAAATGGGTTGTTGCTAGATCAGATATGGTTGTGGCCAGAAGTTAACGAAAATGATTTATGTTATTAATTAAATTTCCCAATAATAGTATTTTTATAACGTCTACCCCCACCCTAACAGTAGTTGTACCTAGCATTATTTATCTATTAAATGACCGAATAAATTATATTTTTTAACGTCCACCCCTAAACCAAACCGTCACAGTACTATAAAAATATGAATTATTGTTATACAGTCTCATAAAAAAGGCCGCTATATTGTTGTGCATATTTCACTTCTGGCCGGCTGTGTATCCTATCTAGTCTCAACACAGAGTATATACAGGAATCAGAGAGTGAAATTCAATACCTTGTAAACCTTTTTAAGACTCTTTGCATACATATTTAGACCTTATAACCCCTTTTCAACCAGAAACACTGGCGAGACTTTAACTTACTAAATATTAATGTAAGAAATCAATCCAAAACGAAAACATTATTCATATAGTGAATAAAAAAATCTATTAAATCTAGCTAATTCAGCAGGCTGGCACCTATAGAACTGCAGAAATAAAAGTGTTGCCTTGTTTACTGCAGTAAACAAAGCAGCATGATGTCAAATCTAGTAGGATTTCATTCATTTGATAAACTATATAGCATCCTGATATTTGCAGATTGAATTCTGGCAAACTTTAGCATACAACCAAGCATTGCACAATCAGAAATGATATTAAGTTTAATACCTTGCACAATAGAATTTAAGACTTTTTAATACTTTTTAAGGGCCTTAAATTTCTCTACATTGATTTATCAACTTTTAATACTTTTTAAGACCCCGCGGACACCCTGTTACAGTAGAAACGGCTTTTTGCTTTTTTGAAAATTAGCCATGCGCTAATTACATTTGAATGCACAAATTGGTAATCGCAAATATGCAACTGTTCAATCATAATTGTGAGATTAAAAGTCACAAAAGTATGTTATTACAATTATGACAAAATATTAAATTACTTGTTGCATCAAATGGCTGAATATCAGTTAAATTTTTTCCATAAAAAATGACAAAAATCTGAAATTATTAGTAATAAATATGGCTTTTTATGCTATTATTACAATTCTTTCATGAAGAATTTATATGGATAATTATTTTAATAAATAGATTTAATTAGTTATTTAATATGTGATGGAATTGTGCGTTTACATACTACAGTATTTTTGTCATGACAATAAATAAACAAAACAAAGAACGATAAAGATTAAGAATAGTCAACTTCTTTTTGTTTTTTTACTTTTTATTTTAGTTTGCAACATGTAGTTGAATATTAATGCAGATGATTCTCAAAATGTTGACTTTAATCTCACACCTCTGTGACTTTGTTCTGTGTCAAATTTTCTCAAAATAATTACTTTATACATTTTTTGCATTTTTTCAACTTTTACGACAGCTCTGTAGCAACTAAACCAATATGTTATTGTAATCATAAAAATCCAGTGTCTTATTTAAAGGATACAGGTCACAGGTCTGTGGTAAAGGGCAGCCGGAAATGATGCGTGGTACACTCAAACAGTCCAAACACAGCAGCTCATTCAGCCATCTCTCCACATGATCTCCCTGACCATAGCGGATGGACTCGTGGAGGGTCACTTCATGAAGGCTTCGTGCTGGGGAACACATTCACACGATTACATACACACACAAAAAAAATATAAGCTTGATCATAATTCAGATGATTTTCTATCAAGGAAAAAAGGTGTTACATTTAACACTAGAAGCATAAGGGGTTGTTACATACAACCACAAGCAAGAGCAATTTATTACATAACATTAGAGTTTTGATATAGCTAAAATCAAACATGCTGCTGTATTATTTAACTGTCGTCACAAAGTAATATCGAGAGTCATGAAATATTTTATTAGTTTTAATCACGAGCCAAGCCAGAACACATTCTTACCCATAACATCAACAGACCATTAGACTGACGCTCACTCAAGAAATCCTTAAAAATCGCTTCTTTTATCCATAACTAAAATTGATAACCACAATCATTCTAGCAACATAGAATGCTAAAACATAAGCGCAATAAAAATAACTGAGCAAAAATAGCAGCATAATATCCACCTTTTCCCTATGCCCCACCATGCTTTGTGTGATTTATGGAAGTAACCTCCATTACTTCAAGTAAACAATTAGTTCGACAATAAGTGAAGTGCTGGAAAAAGACATTTTCCTCATTTATTGAATATTAAAAGGCAATTATGAAATGTTTATGCAAGCTTATTGTGCACAAAGATGTTTGTCACTAACAATATCCAAGCAAAATATGAATTTTACACAAATCCAACAGATATTTTATATTTTAATATACTTATATTTATTATTTGCGCCACTTTCTACATCCAGGACTGAGAGCAGTCCATCAAAATCTCACTAACCAGAGAAAACCCACTGTTAAGCCGCCCACATGAGAGATTTGTGCCAGAATGGCAAAAATGAATTTGCCGCATACAAAATGGAAAGCAAAAGCAAAAATACCTGCAGTGCATTCACAGGGTTTCCACTCGAAAAGACAAATGTCAAAAGGGCTATATGCACACAGACTTTTAATTTTCAGCCAGGCAGCCCAAGGGCTTTCGGTGTACTGTCTTTCCATTACAAAACTGTAACGTTTAAGATCTGATATCTTTAAAAATCAGCGATCTTCACTGCCTGTTAGAAATATGATATGGAGTTGGTCTCAGATCGGACAAGAAGCACTGCATTAATTCCATTTCCCCCTGCCATGTCTTTAAAAATACTGGAGTAAACTAAACTGTCATATTTTAATGGAATTTCTGCGCTACCTGTTGCTACTGACGGCACTAGTGGTTACAACAGTCTTTCATCTCGTTTTATGCTTGAACAACTAAATGAATGCTTAAGTCTATTTAACTGAATATATTGAAATTACATTACAACATCCATGCTGTAAAAACAACTTGACAATAATCACATTAAGCTTTCACCGGAAGTTTATCGTTATCTTTAAAATGCTAGCTGTGCATAGAGCCCATTCCCTGACTTAAAATTTTTTGAAACAGACCTTTTAATATTCCAAGATATTCGAGAAATTCCATGACTTGGGTGAACCCTGCATTCAAAACCTGAAGCTGAAAGTGAAGTACGCAAAAATGCAGTTCATTTAAAAGATGATTTTTATTTTTGTACTATTTAGTTGATTGTTGTTGTTTCAGAGTTTGTTTTTTTCCTCATTTATCAATGTACAATATTTGCTCATTTCTGCAAAATTGCCATTAATTTCATCGGAAGCAAAACTAATACCATAAAAATACAAGGCATTTTGACAAGCTGGTGCTTGTAGGTATTATATAAGTGTCCCATTTTCATTCTGTTTTTTTATTTTTCTAAAAAAAGAACAAACCACAGGGAGTTGTAAACAAGAATAATTTTGGCTTAAGTCAGTCCAAATCCAATCACATGATCGGAAATCGGGCCCGATAATGCGGTTTCAGATGTTACCTCCCAATCAGGACTTGAATATATTTGTATATATATTTTCATTATTTTTTAACACATCTATAGTTTTGCGGTGGCACAGAGTCAGACCTCTTTCTTGACTTCACATAGAAACACCAATGCATGCAGCATGTCATCACTTTGAAGCAGAGATGTTATTGGTTAAATGCAGGCAAAGTAAAACATGGAAGCAGCTTGAAGCGGAAATCGCGAGTATGTCTGCAGGTATAATAAAGTTGATAACGACAACATTGCCATAGCAAACTGTCAGATATGTAAACTTGGCATTGCCTGCCGGGTATTTTAAGTTGAGGTGCTATTTGTTTTTATATTGGATTATTTTTTATATTTACTGTTGCACTAAAGTCCAAAAAAGAAGAATGTTATTTGTTTCTTGATTGTTCAAGCTAGCTCACAGAAGTGCTCTGTTTGTTCAGGAGGGCTAATAATTCAATACAAACAGAGTTGATGAGTTAAAATAAGGTGAATTAAAAGGCAAGAAACATCCTGGATCTGTTTCTTCGCTCTTCTTTAATCTTTTTTTATTCATTATAGAAATTTCAGATCGGGTTTCGGTATCAGTAGATACTCAAAATCAAATGACTCTGACTCGAGGGGAAAAAAAACCTGATCGGAACATCCCTAATGACTGGGAGATGTGCATATTTATTTAAAAACGATGGGTAATTTTTACCTGTAATTTCTACTGTTAAAAGCAGAAGAATTTCATAAGGTACCTGCAGCCAGTCTGGCAGTGCTGGTGTTTCTGTTCTCCGCTGAGAGGTTCTGCTGGCTCTCTGAGCTCTGCTGTCTTAACTGCTGAATCAGCTTGAGGGACAGAGATCGACCGGTGCCCTCGTAGCTGCAGGAGGAAACCAGGATTAATGTGCTGTTAATGTACCATAGTAAAATGATCAAAATGTAACAGTTCCTCAGATACAGACCCATTGATGGTAGATGCCATAAACACAAGGTAAGGTCCGAGTAGTTTCTTGACTAAAGGCAGTGGAATAGCAGCAGCCTCGTCTATGACTAGCAGCTCGGCCTGTCCTAACTTCACTGCATCCGCTGGATGAATGTACTGTAGATGAGCAAGAGAAAATAATGAATGATTATTATATGATCAAGAAAGATACACTAGTGCTGTGTATTATTAATCATCTATGATAGCACTATAATTCTCCTTTAATGATGTGCAAGCTCTTAAAAACTCATCTTTAAAGTTCTGTGAAGTGCTTCGGACTGTGCATTTTTAATTCTATGTTTGATGTAACATTAAAACAGGACTGGATATAGTATTTTCCCCCTGCGCATATTTCAAAACCACAAAGGAGTTTAGATCAAAACAATCTGACAACCACTTAATTTCTTTCATACATTTGTGAATGTTTAGGTGAAAATACGTTTTAAATACATTTTACATGAAAATAAATGATCAATTTCAACTCAACATGAAGAGTGTCTTGAATAGGCAGCGCATATCAAATCGTAGAGAGCATTTGATTGGTCAGAAGATTTGACAAAAATCTTAAGTATGAGGTGACATCAAAATAATTTGATTCATTTTGCTGGAAGTGATTAAACCTAAAGCTTTGAATGTTAATATCTTATAAATGCACATTTTTTCAATGTTTTGTAGCACACTGGCTTTTAACTATAAGACTTATTGATACAAACACCTAAAAAAATTCACTTTTGGTGACCCATTGCATGAATTATTTAAATTAACGATTCAGTGAATCACTCATTAGGATACGGACTAATAACTTTGTTTAATGGCCACTATATGAAACTATGACCGGCATAAACAAGCCAAGCTACTGTTTAATTATTGCCATCCAAACAAAAAAGATGGAGAAAAAAAATAAATAAATCAACATCATTTTCTGCCAGCACATTTAACCATCTGATCTGACGTAGTATCTGAGTCTTCATGATTCAACAAACATTGTGAAGAAATGAATAGTAGATGTGGATATCAGTAGCCTCATGCAGACTAATAGCATGTCAGTGCTCATGATGACCCAAGTTTGATTGCCAGCTCAAGATTATTTGTAGATATCAGTTTACCTGTATGGTCTGCCGATGTTCCTTAAAGATGTTAACACGGACCACAGCTTTGTTAAACTCTGGATTCAGAGACTGGATTATTTCATAGTCCAGATGTTCCTAGATTTAAAAACAACTGAATTATTTATAAAGAAGAAACACCAGATTTCTCTCATTTTCCTTGAAAATGCATTCATTCATGTCAGAATTAAATTCTGCTGACACATATCAACATTTCTCAGTTTCATTTATTTTACTAAAATATCTAAATCTGAAAAAAGATGAATAAAATAACAAATGCAAAACACAAGTTAAAAATCAAACTCTAGATATCATTATTATAATGATAATGATGTATACACACAGTTGATTTTTTTCAACACATTTCTTCTTTGTACACATCACTTTTAATATAGCATTATAATGTCTGATTTTTGTTTTGTAACATTCAAAAATATAAATCATTTTATTGTGAATACCAAACTCTTCAGTGAGTAAAATATATCTAACCCAGTGTTCAGTGAGAATTACCTGATACTGCAGGGCATCAAATCCTTTAAATACGAACTCAAACAGCGTGTGCAGATTGTCTGGACTGGGTGACGTGACAAAAATATTTGAATAGCTGCGAAATACAACAAAAAGAAAATAAGTTACTCACATGTGGAAAACCCAGTGAGGATGCAACAAGAAAAATGGAGCTCATTCAATTATAGCACTGTTCAAATTTGAACATACCCAAACGCGACAGCTCCAGCCATTGCCAATCCCAGAGCAGCAGATTTGCCTCGACCGCGAGCAGCAGTAAGAGCTACAGTGCTGCGCAACGTCTTCTCTGAAATGGCCTCAATGAACTTCAGCACTGCCTTGGCCTAAACACAAAAATACGAAAAGAACAAATGTAACTTTAAAGAATTTGACTTGATATAGATTCTCAAAAGCAGCAAATAATTTTAGTTCCCTATATTCTATACCCCATTTCTAATAATGGGTTCACACTAGACGCGAAGCACAATGCCATTGGCTCTAGATTACTCAAGGGATGTTTTCCCCTCACACTAACATGTCATTCACGCCACCTGGTGTTAACTCAGCATAAGTGTGTGATGAGAACACATCTGGAGAAGTGTGAAAAAGCTGAAAGATATACAATTATGTCAGGCTGCACATATTTTTCTTTCTGTAAACATATATGTGAAGTGCAGTAAGTCTACAATTAAAGTATTTTGGAGACATTATCAGTGTATAAGCCCTAATAATACTCTGTTAATATTAATCAAACAACAAAAAGATAAAATAAACATTCACTGCTATTGACTAAATATGATTCATAGGTGTATTATAATATGCAGTCTAAAACGTGGAGGGGTCCTCTATCTCCGACCACTGCTTTATTCCATCTTATCTCAAATGTCTGAAAGTTCTGTTTCAGGGGTCTTTTGTATTAACCCTATATTAATTATCAAACTGAGAACCAAATCGAATTGAATCAAAACGGTTTGTGAATTGGAATCCAATCAAATTGAATGAAATATTTTGGGACATCTGCATAAACACCCAGCACTAAAAACAAGAGTTATATTGATTATACCTGGTCCATAGTTTTACAGCCGTCCACTAGAACCCCAACCGGCTGTGTGTCCTGTAAAGACTCCTTCAGGTCCTTCAGCTCCTGTTCTCTCGGAGAAAGTCCATCATCCTGATGACAAATACAAAACATTGTGGAAATCTTTTTTAGTTAAAGGTCAAATAGACACTGTCCAGCTATGAATCAGGCTTACCTGTTTTTTTGGAGGGATGGGTTTGATGTTGGTAGCGTGAGAGGAGATGGGCAGAATGTTGAGCTGGTCATCAATCACAACACACGTCTTACAGGAGGACAGCGACAGAATGAATCTGGGAAAAATATTTTTTGTTAGTTTATTTATTGATTGATTGATTGATTGATTGATTGAGTGACTTTAAAAAGTATATTTTAATAGCCTTCCAGTGAAATATATGGTGTATATATAAAATATAAATATATATATATAAAATATATTCGAATATATGTCAAGTGCTGTTTAAAGGAGCTTAATTATTTTATTAAATAATTAATATTATTAATTTATATAATAAATTAAATAATTATCATTTTATGATTATTTAATAAACTATTATTTTATTAAGCATAATAGTTTTAATGAATCGTTTCTAATAGCTACTTTTTTTCTTCTTTGCCATGTTGACAGTACATAATTTTTTACTCGATATTTTGCAAGAGACTAGTATTCAGCTTAAAGTGCTATTTAAAGGCTTATCCAAGTTAACTGGGTAAGTTAGGTTAATCAGACAAGTCATGGGACCATAGTAGTTTATTCTGTGGCAATCAAAAATAATAATAAGAGCGGTTATTAAATGAGTTTTTTTAAATAATAGAAATGTAACTTTCTCCAGAAGAAAAGTTCAATAGGAAATACTGTGGAAAATGTCCTTGCTGTATTAAACATCACTAAGGAAATAATTAAAAATTAATAACCAAAAACACAAAACATTTAGCCTATAATTTTGTCTGCAATGAAAAAATAATGAGACTGTTATTTTAATAATCACATAACTTCATGCATCTTTATTTCAATTGACTTCTTAAATTCCATGTTTAATCTGTGCCCTTTCAGTTAATGAATAAATGAAACTGCATTATAAAAATACACCGCTATCCAATAAGCATAGTTTTTTGTTACTTTCGACAAGAAAATGTGTCATCTATAAATTCACTAGATTTAATTGTTCAATCTCTGTTTCAACCAAAAAAACAGTCTAAAAGTTTGTAAAACAGCTTGCAAATAAGAAGTAGTATTACATTTACATTAGTCAAGTCAATCACTCTTCACAGTTTGTTAACATGTCCCCCCACCCCCCAAATGAACTAGACACATTAATATTCCAATAGATAGATATATTAATATTCCAACTGGAACTACTGAATATTAAAACACTGACCTTTCATTAAATCTTCCAATAACATCCTGGTGAGCCTCTGTCCTGTATCGAGAATGGACATCCTGAAAAAAAAAACATAAATTTTAATAATTTAAAGACACAGACTGACACATTCTTATTGGCATAAAAACACTAAAAAGGCCATTCACCATCGTCATCGTGTAGAGCTGCTTTAGTGAGTTCATCGTCCTCAAGAGAATGACCACAAGCCCTCCACCCTCCACCGTCTCCACTGTCCGAGCCAAAAGATTGGGAGTGAGAGCTTCAAAGTCCTATAAAAAAAAGAGAAACATGACTTTAACACTGTAAAAGCAACTATATTATATTTCATTGGCATTTCTGAGCCCTCTAAATATTATTAAACCCTGTATAAAAAGCTGAAATTTGCTAAAAAATACATAAATATTTTTAAAAAAGGTTTCCTAAAGGTTTTCTTTGCTGTAAATCTTTAATCACATTCACAGGGTAAACATTATCCATAAATTAGACAATATTAGCATCTAATGTGATCGATCCAGTTCTTGAATAATGTTAATTGTACATCTCTAAATCTCGATTAATTTGCATTGCATTATGTTTTTGACCCTGACAGTAAAAACTACAGAACAATTCAATATCATATCAATAAGGAGTATTATTGAGAAATATAGAGTGACAACTGATATCAGATCTATAATACAAGCTATCAGAATTTCATCTAACTTTCTGACCATATAAAAATCATCAACTATTGCAAACTACTGATAATAGTATATAGCAGGGCCCGAGTGGGACTCCTTTTCAGCCCTGGAGTTTTAAGCCTTAGACCGGCCCAGCTCAGTTCACATCTGACTTTTAAAATAACAACATTTCCAATTCAGTTCCTAATGACATTATCATATCTTTTTAAAGGAAACACCTGCTTTAGAACTTCAAATGTTTTTCATAAATATGAGAACATTAAAGGGTAGCTAAATCTCCAACACTATTCTTTAAAACATCACAATGTCCTTTCCTGTAATATCTGATTATATATTCTGTGCAAAATTCTTTATATATATATATATATATATATATATATATATATATATATCCAGTACTTTGTAACGGTGGTCACACAAAGAATAAAAATAAAATATGTACACCTACATAAGTAACCCAAACAGTATTATATGTCTTAACACTAAAAGTGAAGAAAAAAACAAAAAAATAAATGACTTAGGTGAGGTTCAATCTCCGATCGACGGCGTCGTAACGCAACGTGCTGACCACTGGACCACAATGGCGCTGTTATGCTAGTGCGTGTGGCCGAAAAAGGTATTGCACTGTCATCTGCAAGAATCTTTTAACCACAGTATTACTTTCTATTGATGGCTTAATCTGTTTTCCCCTTTTTAGATTTCTGATCAAATAATGTCAGATTTATAAATGTAGTGAATCATCTGATTTTCATTGAGCAGGTGTAATATTAATTAATATTAAATATTTGAGTTCTTATATTCACTAAGGTGCTGCTGTTTGCGGTCGAATGATAGTTACATCATCATTAACCTGCAGGCTGCATTTTGCTCACGGGGCTGCGAGAAAATAAATTTAAAAAGCGGAGCTGCGGCAAAATAATGAATAAAAAGAGTGAGGCTATGGTAAAATAAATAAATAAATGAAAAAGTGTGACTGCTGAGAGTGCAAGCAGCTAGGGACACCAGGCCTCGCGGCCAAATAACAGACCGGTTCACCGGGAATTCTCCCGGTCCTCCCGATTAGCCAATCCGGGCCTGGCATATAGTAATAAAAACTAAAACACAGCAGCTAACAGTCGATGATAATAAAAACCACACTGAGGAGAAGAATATGATAATATCATACATTAATGTCTGTAAGAATATATGCACATATACAGATTTTCCATCATATCTGTGGGCTCTGTTTTTGCATGGACGTGACCACATGCAGAGAAGAAACATGGCATAAATTACAAGAGCATAATTGTAGGAAGCTTCTGGTGAATACAGATGGAAAGATTATTTTTCCAAAAAAAAAAAAAAGAGAAGACAAATCTCATGAATCATCAGATAATCTTCGTGAAATCAAAGACCGATGCAACATTTGCTCCAGAAACAGCTTGATTTACAGGATGGTCCTATTTTGCATGAAATATTAAACGTGTTTGAGGGTAACTTAATAAAAAAGCATGAACTTTGTGACAGAGAACAGAGTCTCTGATTTGTTCGTCACTGATATTACCTGTAGGACACACATGCCGAAAGTGTTTCCCAGGATCTTGTGAGTTTCGTTATAATAGCAGTAGCGGATGTTGGTCGCAGCAACAAAGAGCTCAAATGGATCATCCTGATTTAGGTTCAGCGTGCCTGTTTTGATCTTCTTCTGCAGCTGACGCATCCTCTTTTTTCGATTGCTGCAAAACAACAGATCTGTTTGTGTCCAAAATGTCTATACACATTAAGGCTAAGACTGCTTAAAGTTCAATGTGACTTAAAGACGAAGTGACTGAGTGTAAAATCATAAGAGTTGTCATTTTCATAACATCCTATGGGCCTCCTGCATAAATCAGGTTCATGGATGAGCTAAAGTATCTAGGACTTATTATCATGGCAGTAAAAGCAGAATCAAGCTGAAAGCCATCGAAGTGCAATGCGGCACAAAAGCAGCAGAGCTTTTATTATGCAGCAGTCAATCACTTCTTCATGTTCATATTTAATTATACTAAATACATAACCTCTTAAGGCCCAAGGTGTTTTTTTACATGCATTTTTTATTTCTATTTGCTATTAGGGCTTATTAGAAACCTAATTAGAATAAAATTCTAAGTATCATCTTTTGATCCAATGTACTTTTAGAGAAAAATGATGTTCATATATGTGGACTCGTGGTCCGAATTTACATAAAACACTTTTTCATGGATGTTATTTAATGCACATATATTGTAGATTTTTTTTAACTTGCTTTGGCTATCAGAGAGTAAAAACTACTTTTTTTCCTATTTTGGAAAGTTAAAATTAGGGTTTGGGACATTTCAGATGCTGCAAAACAGTTGCAGGATGACACTGTATGTCTGTAACAAAATATAAAACATTCTAAGTATTTTAATAAGCCACTTAAGAGGTAAAATGTGCTGTCCACGTATGTGGATACTCAAGCCCTATGAGGTTAAAGTTATGATACAACACAGTTTAAAAAAAAGGGCACAACATATTAAAGAGTCTTTGGTTTTTCTCTGCTTTCTGTAAAACCAAACCAGAAATTAGAGTCTATGACTGGATTAGCATGAAAAAAGGGCACAGTCCTTTTACTAGATAAAATTGCTTATTTCTCTGTATTTTTGAACATTCTTCAAAACATTTAGGATGATGCAAGTACATAAATTAGCTAAATATACTAAAATATAACACTGTTGTAGTGTTTTTACTTTAACCACAACATATTGCAATTCAATTGTGCCTTTAATGTCTTGTTACTTCTAGTCAATAGAACGAGTGTCAATATCGATTTAAAATGTAATTAAATCATTTAAAAACGAAATATATAATTAGTAACTAGTGATTGAAAATACTTCTATAAATTAAATAATCAAACCTGCTGAATCCGAGCTCTTTTTTGTAGCACCACAACACCGACGGCCGGGCTCTGACTGTTGCTTTAGACAGCATGTGGTGAAGAATGACAACCTGTAAACAAAGCACAGTTATCAACAAACGCCGAGGAATTAAAAAGGCTTATTATTAATCACAGTTACGCTTTACCTGATCTCTTCCACGATCGCCAACTATAACGAACATGGAGCGGTGGTGTTCAGCGACTCCGTTTTCTATCTGGACCCGAATACGGTTGTCCACCTTCTTCCGAAAAGTTGCCATTGCTTCACGACTGCACCCTGTCAACACCAACACAACAAAGTCACCTTTTAAATGTATTCAATATAATAAGTAAACACTGCGACAGAAAAATCTAAACATGGGTTACTTTAAACGTTAGCGTGGATACTTGTTCATTTTGTACATGTATTTATATAATAATGCGTACCTTAAATGATGTGCTGATGAAAATAGACACTGTTGAGTTCTTAATTACAACTTCTGGAAATTAAATCTACGGCTCATTTACAGTATACCATCATGCTTGCACATTCACGTGGGGATGGGTGTTTCGGCGATAGGACCCATGCCTAAAGGACCCCAAAACAGGCATATAGCTGCCCATGATAACGCCTGTTCAGATTGAACGAAGAGTGAGAATTGTAAAATATTAGTATGTCTGAATTTAAGGTCTGTTGCTAAAGATGGATCTTTTATTTTCATTAACACTTAGGGTGGACCAACCAAGACCCCTCCCCCCAACATATAGCAACGATACGTCAGGTAATCATTGTGGGATTTGTAGTCCTTCTGTAGATTTATTGGATGACAGTGGACTTTATAAAATAAAATGAAACTTTTAAAAATGTGCTAAAGGTATTTGTTTATTAATACATATTTTTCGCTGCGTACCTTAAACGAACTCCTATCGAAAAGCAAACACAGAACCCAGAGCCCTTCCAAGCTAGGAAAGCTTATACAAAACTCCTACGTAAATGCATCTTCAAAAGCAAGTTAACAGACTATCAGCACTTTATACAGATTTGGTTGATTATTTTTAGAGGGACAAAACAAAATAGGTGTGCTTTGAAGGCAGGTTTACAAAGAGGTCTGTGTAAAAGCATGTTAGAAAAAAAAAGAATTGTTAAAATGTTAAATTTCAATAATCCTACACAAAATAGCCCACACAAATAAAATTGGATTGAAACAAATCTATTTATAATTATAATCGTGCGTGTGTGTGTGTGTGTGTGTGGGGGGGGGGGGGGGGGGGGGGGCTTACTAATTAAGCACTTTTCTATTAACTGATCTTTAAAATTCTGTTGAATTCAAGTCATGTGATTGGCTGGACCATTCTAGCAGCTTTATCTTCTTTTCTGAAACCTGTTGATAGTTTCTGGTTTGGGATCATTAGCTGTTTCAATCCACCTATTTTTATGCGCATTTTGGATATGTGCATAAAAAACGGTTTATGGAAACTTCATGACGCGCATAAATTTTGAAAGTGCACATAAAAAACTTATGCACATAACCGAGTAGGATAAACTTTTTATTCGATAAGAAAAGATGCGCATAAACTATGATGGAAACACTTTTACCGCACAACATGTGATGATATAAATGTGTGTAAATAGACAAACCAGCAGGCTGAGCACACTGTAAAACATCTGAAAAGTTGATTTGGTGATTCTAAAAGGCCTTACTGTTTAAGGATTAGTGTTATTATATTATTAATGACCTCCAGAGTCAAGAGCGTGCTCAGCTGACACCTTCAAAGACCACCACGCGTTTACTGCATGTCATAATTGCCTTGTAAGGTGCAGGTCAATTATTAGATGAAGAAATGATTGACGCAGCTTCTCCTACTGCAGCAAATTCCTTTTTGAACTGTTGATATTTGGCACCAGTTAAACAGGAAGTGATGATTTTGTTCTCTTTAACTCGTTGGATGGAAGCGCTGCTTTTAGTCGCACGTCTTTTATGCGATACTCCAGTTTTGCGCATAAAGTTAATTTGCATTTTTGGATGGAAACATAGCTACTGTCTTGCTGAAATTTCCACCCCGTGGTTTCATCTTCATCCTCCTGGTAATATAGATGTTGGGACTGAAGCAGCTAGTATCAAATTTACACTGCTGAATAACTGCTGTGAGATTTCAGCTGCTGTCTGGGCTTTCCATGCCTTTTTACACCTCCGTTTCTTCATGTGTTCAATACTTTTTCCTGTGAGACTTCATTTTATTACTCAATTCAATTTCTAAACTATTAGTTTTGTTATTAGTTTATTATTGGATTAGTTTTGTTTTCTTTGCATGTATAAATTAGTTTAGTTGTTCTGGTGAAAATTTCAAGTCAACAGCACCTTTATAAATATATTTTCCTAAGACAAATAATGAAATGCTCAATACTTATTTTACCCACTGTGTGTATTCAGGGTCTTTATTCAAGAAACTACATAATGCAATAGAAACGGAGTCTACAGTAGGACCATATTTAGGGATTCATTGCATCAGAGAGACTGGCAAAACTAATTAACATTAGCCAATTGTGTGACTTAACAGACTTTTCAAAATACACCAAAAGCCAAGCATACAAGAGTTAATGCAACACATCTTTATTGAAACTTGAAGCAGTAATCACTTTACAAACCGTGAATCTGGGAGAATCTTTAAAAATGTACCAAAAGAAGCAGTTTTTAAAACCAGAACAAATTGGTGTGAACAAAAACAGAGGGGCAGAAACGAAACTCCCATTTTTTGGACCAGCTGTAGCAGGTTTAAATTTTATTTCATACAAAAAAAACAAACAAAAATAAATTAAGTCTTTCAAGTTCACAGGCATATCTGTTAGAAACACGGGGAAACTTTAAAATTGACAGTTTTCAGCTTGAACTTTTCTCCATTTTAACACGTCAAATGGATATTTGCCTGATGGTTTCCATTAAGAAGAGAGGGGGAAAGAGAGCCAGGACATTTGCACTTGAGCATCCGAATGTTCACTGTGGTCCAGATTGAAGGTTGACAAGGCTTAAGAGCGCATGGCTGGAGCGCTTCCTCGAGAGACTCCGCGAGTCCCTTGGCCAGAGCCGCGCTTATAGTTCTGCTGGTAACCGTCCTGAGGAGAGACGCAGAACATTAGAGAGAGAATTTGAAGAAAGTGTGCTGTAGGGAGGATGCACAAAACACTGAGGGTTTCAAAAAAATAATAAACAAAATTGAAACCAATGTGGGAATTTCAAAACGCCAGGACAAAAAGGAAGTGATATTCTAAAGTAATTACTAAATTAAACCAATAGATATGTTACTAGTGTCAGAGTGCCATTCACTATTTACACAACTGATGTCATGAGTTGTACTGTGTTCGTTTCATGAACGATGTACTGAGCTTTACATTAAATTGGTAACAAAAACATTAAGATGGTCTAAGACAGGAATATATTTTCTAATTATTCACAAAAAGGGACGAAGAAATTTAATCTTTTCCAACAATTGTTCAAAATTAAACAGGAAAAAAAGTAGATGGAGAAAAAGAGACTTCCTTTGATCTTATTTTTTACTTCATTAAGAGAATACAAATATAAAAAAAACTAAAGAAACACCCATTCACTATAATAACTCATTAACCAGATAGAGCTTTTCAGAGAATAGATAATTGCTATTTTTGTAATAGACTGAATAAATTAAAAATAATAAAGGTTGTTATACAAATATAAAATTCACTGAATCAAAAGTATATTCATTCATACCCGCTGATAGTTGTTTCCAGAATAGTCGCGCGGTGTGCTGAACTGGGTTTGTCCATATCCGGGGTTGGCTGAGTTGGAGAA
Organism: Danio aesculapii; assembly: GCF_903798145.1. Lineage (NCBI taxonomy): Eukaryota > Metazoa > Chordata > Actinopteri > Cypriniformes > Danionidae > Danio > Danio aesculapii. The sequence continues at coordinate 54,827,666 of NC_079452.1, read as the reverse complement.
CGATGGCCGATAACCTTCATAACCACCTGAAATAAACAAACAAATGCTAATCATTAATACAATAATAAATAACTATAAACTAGGAATAGCAACACTGCGTGGAAAATATGTACAGCAGATATAAGAGTAAAATTAAGCTTATAAAACTCTCCAAAATCTACACTGCGGTTAGTCTCCAATGTGCACAGTTTGATCAGATCTTTAAATCATCTCAAACAGTTTGGCATGTCCTTTAACTCAACCTGTACACATTGAGCTCATAAAGATGTAATATACAAATACTGAAATGTTATCCATGCGAGAACTGTAAAGACAGATGAACTGAATGAAGCCTTTAATACATCATGGACAGGACACTGGCCTTTCACGTTCTCCAGAGCAGTCTTAATACGCACAATAGCTATGCCCAGAAACAAATGATTAGCTTCAATAAACAAGCAAGCACCAGTATATCCACACAAGAGCAGATTGAGGCCAGGACACACCAAGCTGTCACTTAAATCCATTTCATAACCTTTTACACTCAGCTATTTATTACAGCTATTTTGGAAGTTTCTGCCTGGATTTTCCGACTCAACTTGAAAAGCTTCCCCTACTCTCATACTGAGGTGTAACTGCAAGAAAACCTCTGAAATGACATAAATCAGACAACTTCTATAATCATTTTTATCATTTTCAAAACGGTGTTATATTAAAACCCCAATAGCAAGGGTGTCAAACTCAGTTCCTGGAGGGCCGCAGCCCTGCACAGTTTAGTTTCAAATCTGCTTCAACACATTTACCTGTAGATTTCAAACAAGCCTGAAGGACTCTACTAGTTTGATCAGGTGTTTAAGTAGGGTTGGAACTAAACTGTGCAGAGCTGCGACCCTCCAGGAGGAGTTTGACACCTGTGCCCTATAGTAACATAAAATGTCAAAGTGATGCCCATCTACAGAAAACATTAATGGTGTAACAAATCTCACGGTACGGATCACAGTTACGATATGATTTTAGAGTCACAGATCTACGGTGGCCGGGAAGTGCAAAACAACATTACAAAGTGTGAAACACTTTTACAAAGCTCGAGACATTTACATTTTGAAAAACATTATCTATCATAAGACACAATTACATAGGAATCACAATTTAACCAAGGACAGAACAAATTTACATTTTAGAAACAAATTTACATGACGCAAAACACTTTTACAAGTCCTGAAACAAACTTACAATTACAGATTCCTTACGGAAAGGGAATGTACCACACATCGGAAGTGACGTAGTATTACTACACACTGGGAGTGACGCAGGGAAAAGTGATAATGTTGTTGGTGAGCGCGGTAAATTCGTGCTGAGGAGTTGACCAGACAGAAACACCAGACATACAGTACTGCATCAATGTGTTCAATATTTTAACGAGGGCCTCTCGCACGCTGTAATAGTGTACATGATGTCAAGTCTACACGGTCTAAATATCTGCTTAGGGACTTTTAACAGTAAACTGAATGAAGCCAGTGTTACGGTTTATTTGGTGTCCGTGTTAACAGGTGCCCCTTTCCAGATGTAAACTACTCACATTTGCAGATTAGTCACTTTCACGGCAACAAAACATGCCCATACTGAAATAAATATTCTTATTACTTGGTGTCACTTTCATTGTAAACACTACTGATTTTAATATTTGTGTGGCAGAACAGTACATAACCAAAATTAATGTAAAGAAATAATTATAATTGACATGTCTTCAACGGGATTTGAACCCACGTCAAAAGGTTCAGCGTGAGCATCAAGCAACCCATCTACGTTCACACTGCTGGCTAATGTGGCCCGAATCTGATTTTTTCCCCTTCATGTGACTCGGGTGATGACAGTGTGAACAGCCCAAACCGAATGGAATCTGATCTTTTCAGGTCAGATCTGTGCCACTTTCATATGTAGTCTTAAATAAGACACAGATCTGATGTTTTGCAATGCGACCGCAGTGTGAACGGTTATGTCGGATTTCATGTGACTTTTACATAATCTTCAAACGACATGCGTCATCATTCTGCGCTGCAAACATCATCTACTCCTCAGCACCACAGTAGAATGGCACACAGGGCGATTACTGTACCACAGAAAGTTGGTTGTTCATGTTGAAAAAGATTTTGAAGGCAAAACTGGTGCTTGTTAACTAATCTGGTTAACGATTGAGGCACGGATTAAATCGCGAAGGTGAAGAGCATCGTGCGCGTTGCGGATAGGGGATCCGTGTGCAAAGGAGGGGGAACTTTCTCTCCGATAGAAAAAAAAAAGGCAGGTGCTCGAGCACCCAAACCCTCCTTCTGCACTATGGCTGCTCATTAACCCTTGATGAGTTCACTACACCGTCCTGTGGTCAGAGCGCCTTGCTTGTCATAAATCACAAATAATCTGTTTTCTCAATCACAAGAGATCTATTTTAGGTCTCAAATGCTGAAATACACATTAGTAGTAGCAGAACAATCCTTTATAGCTCATGAAATACACCAGGGTTGTCTGTGAAAGAGTAATAATCATAAGCATGATCTGATAACATGCTTACTTCATACAGTACACACGTTGTGTGCATAATTAGACATTTTGTGCTGTCCGTATCTGTACTTTTGTGCATGCGGGGATCAGTTTAGGACCATGATCTGTTCACACTGCAAATCTGATATTGGCCACATTTATAAGAGCAGTGTGAACAGCCATGCAAAAAAAAAAATCAGATCTGAGAAAAAAAAAAAAAAAAAATCAGATTTGAGCACTAAACCTCGCAGTGTGAACGTAGCCTCACTGAGCTAACCAGGTCTATATGGTGATGTCGGGTTTGATATCTTTATCAGGCATTATATGCCATGCTCTGATTGTTTCCATGTACTTGCGTTTACACGTTTCTACATACTCTCATGCTGACATCATCTCAGAACAGCTCTAATCCGTTTTATCGCAGTTGATAAAACCATGATTTTTATAGTTGTAGACTCATGTTAACCTGCGTCTACAAAGTCACACACACGAGCTGATATTTTCCGGTGTGTAGTACATACTACATCACTTCCGGTGTGTGGTACAGTCCTTTTCCATAAGGACCCTGTAATTTCATTAAAATGAATGAAACTAAATAAATAAATAAAAAAAATTTTTTTTTTAAAAATTAAAAAGACAAAGTAAAACATTCAATAGGAAAAATCATCTTTGCTACTGTTGCTGGTAAAGCTAAATATAGAAGTCTTACAACAAATCATATTCATTTTCAATTAATGATTCAACAGTTCACACACAAAATGTCACGTTTGATTACAGCTGGATCATTTTTGAAAACCTATACAGTGACATCACTTTGACGGTTGTTTGTCGCCACCCATTGGTTAAGCAATGTAATTGCTACAACATTCACCAGCATCATGTTCCATTAAACGGTGATTTTAATCTTTACCATAAAGTAGTGTTTATATCTGAACTATAAACTTATCCCGGTACTTGTCATTTGTTTGTTTGTTTGTTTGATTGTAACTAACTGAAAAAAGTGTAGAAACTCAATCTCTCTCGTTTAAATGTAGATTTGAATGCAGCGCTTTGAATGATTAATAAACATAAGCAAATCATTATCACTGATGTTGTGCGGGTTTGAATTGAGATCTTTTAATGTTTAATTGTGCAGCTTTACACTGAATGCATAAATGCAGGCAAAACAAACAGTGACAGAAACACCTTTTAATTAATAGCCTAAGAAAGCATTTAGGTCCCACCACAACTTTTTCCATCATCATATTTTACAGGGAAGCCAAAATGCTTTCATACATACGATTTGATTGATATGGGAGGTGATCTCTCTGCAATTGTTATAAATGTTGGATTAACCTACCAATTCAAAAAAGTTATTAATCCGCAGGTAAGGTGAATTCCGAACTGCGGGTTGTGATCAGACCATGATCCGTTACACCCCTAGAAAACTTATTCCAAATGTTCAAATTGTATATAGAGGTATCAGCCCACCGAAACTCTTTACAGGTAAAGTGAAACAGTACAGCAAGGAATGTCAAACTTTTGGCAGTTTACTTACAACCCTGCTTCAACACACCAACAACCCGTTCAAACAAGCGTGAAGAACACAATAAGTGTGGATCAGGTGCGTTTAATTGTGGTCAAAGCTAAACTGTTGCTAAGATGTAACCCTCCAGAAACGGACTTTGACACATGTGCAGTACAGGGTCCACAGAGCAGATGCAGCCAACACGACACTGGTTTCATCTCCAATAGTTCTTTGAAATCAGCTTGGTGTGTCCCGGGCTTTAGTCATTCCATTTAATCAATAAAAGCTTCTATTAAATCAATCATTGATTTCTTTAACGAATGTTCTAGCTTTATTTATATACTTTTTTAAATCCTTCGACAAGGATGCTTGCATTTTGGGTGTCATTTGCAGATCCTGTAATGTCGATGACAATTTACTACAGAGGTGGACATCTTAAATAAAGGTTAATGATTAATCAAAAGCTAATTTAAACTATGATCGATGCAGGGAATAAATGTGAACTGAAATCCCTACTAACGCATGTTGTTGTGTACCTCTGAAGCCATTGGATGGTCCTCTGTAGCCGTTGATGATGCCGCGTGAGTTGCGGGGGCCGCCACGGGACATGCCTCTGCTGTTGTAGAAGGACTGAGCCTGGCGACCGAAGCCGTTGCCCTGAACACCTGCCTGCTGCTGAGACATGACCTGATGAGCAGCTGAGTTCTGGAGAGACTGATCTTGAGAATGGAAGGCACCAACTACTGTTAAAACAAGGATAAAACAGCTTAGTTAAGTTACTGTTACTACGGTCATCGTCGTCATTTAGTATTAACAGTAATTATTGATGACATTATCATTATCAAAGAAATATGTATTAACAATTACAACTTAACTATTACCATTATTACTATAAATATTATAAAGGAGTATGAAAATCAATGTATACAGAGCATAACGTATCGATTTTATTATTGTTACTCTAACAGTTACTATTACCACAGTAGATATTATGCAAGCCCACCACAAACAGTTAAAGCTTAGATCATTGTCTCCACACTGGCTTGCTTCCATTTGAGCAGTGCAGATTTACAGGATTATATTGTGGTTATGTGAAATATGATGCACATTTTCTCCTCACCAGCCTGGAGCTGCTCTGGCGGCAGGTCTGTTTGCTCCACAGGAAGCTGCGTCTGGCTATTAAAGCCCTGACTGTAGCTGTTCTGATATTGGCTGGCCTGCTTTATGGAGTCCGCATCATTAACTGGTGGGACAGGAGCATTCAGATTGAACACCTTTCAGGAAAAACAGATTGAGGATAATGTTAATATTAAATATAAGATGATAAAGAGTTACACACTCTGGCAGGAATGAAATGGATATACATATGCCCAATAATCTTATAGATATCTTTGTAAAACTTCATAGTTCTCTATACCACTTGATACTACAGCAAAATGCATTATTTTATAGTTTTATCAGCCGATAAGACTTTTTTCCTGCAAATCTGTAGCTATATTAGATTCAACAGAACAGTGTTCCTGATCTGACAGGTTTCAATTTTTTTTTTTTTTTTTTTTTTTAAACAGCTAGTCTTTATTCAGGTTTGTTACCGTTTGCATGGACTGGAATGGAGCTGCGTTGACATTGATGCCGCTGCTGTGCAAGGGTTTTGGGATCACCTGGGTTTGGGAGGCAGGAGGAAGCGTTGCAGATGAAGGAGTTTGTTCTGTCAAGGGCATGGAGGCCTACAGAGGAAAAGCAATTTTTAGATAACGAATTTCACAAATACATTTGACAACTAAGTGCACATTAAGTACATTATAAAAGCAGGGGTGGGCAATATTACTGCATAATGAAATTCACAATTTTATTGAGTGATGCATTAAGTCATTCAAACAATGTTCGAAAAATGTCATTTAAAAAAAAAATAAATAAATAAAAAAAATCCTCATGAATGGATTACTGAATCAATGATGACTTTGTGACTGCATTATGAAGGTACATATAAACATTACAATTGTGGCAATATTCAGATTAAAATTCACTTCACATAAACACATACTTCAAACAAACTGATGCAATTAAGCTCATAACTGTAATAACTATAATCTAATTAATATTTATTTCCCTTTTAAAGCACAACAATCAGGTGCAACTGTGCTTGGACATACATTTTTGAAATATGATGCACTGCCTCTGGTTTCACACTTGGTTCAACTGCCTGGTCCAAACCAAAGTTCAATTGTCCCCCCTTGCCACCTTCTCCACTGGTTTGTTTACACACCGACTTTTTTAGTTCTGAACCCCGCTACGCTTGCGCCATCTAGCTGCTGTTGTTTGTACAGCTGTTGCTAGGTGTTGGCGACGAAAGCAAAGGCGTGAAAATGGAAAGACTTGCGCACATCGCGGTCGTTGTGCTTTTACTGAATCTTTTGGTTGTTAACATACAGAGAGCGACGTTCAAAACAGTCTGCAGAAGTTGTTTTTGGAGGAGACAAGCAGACATTAGCTGCGTCTCATTTCAGAGGCTGCATCCTCCGAAGGATGCACACTTCAAAAGGGAGTCCTTCGAAGTCCACACAGGCCGAACTGAGTGTTTTCAAACGAGAATCTAACCTACAGAAGACAGATCTCGTCACCTAGCAACCGTAAAAGCTGCTGTTTAAAAGCGGTAATTTTTAACGTAATTTTTAAAATTTGTAATGACTTTTTCCAAAGTGATTTTAAAACTTATTTTAAGTGATCTGAAGGGAAAATAAGGTTTACAAAAGGTGGAAATATATTTCCTTTGATCCATACATGTACACATAAAAATGTAAAAGTCAATAAAAAAATAAAAAAAATTCACTTTTCAGCAAGTAATTTCATATTCTGTTTATTAACACGTTTCAATATCAAAGTAAAATAAAACCTAATTCATACATTTAAAACTGTAATCCAGAGTTTTAAAAACACCCTTCCCCCCCTCATTCAAATCAATACAAGTGACAGGACTTTTGAATCCTATAGTCTTTGGATTTAGTGTTTCTTTAGTTACTGCATATTGCATTTGTAGGGCAGTATAAGAAAGCTCATACTAGGGCTGTGCAATTTATCGAAAATTCGGTAAAGATTTTGGCTTCTAACGATTATGAAAAAGCATTAATCTAGATAAATGATTATTGCATCATATACCCCCACTTTCCAGTTGTACACATTTGTTGCTCTTCAAAGCTCAGTTTCATATTAAAATTACTAAAAGCATGTACTGTAATGTAACTTTTGCAGCACGGGATGCGCATCGTTCATTGATGTACATTTGAATCATTCATGGTTTTAAAAGCGCGAATGAGACTGCATGCTGTTGTGTGTCACCAAGTTCTTACAGTGAAGATGCTTAAAAGCACAGCTTGTTTCATGTTTTTATTCTATTGTATTTATTTCCCTTTCCTCATTTACAGAGAGGAAAATAACTGTACATATACAGTTGAAGTCAGAATTATTAGCCCTACTGAATTATTAGCGACCCTTTCCCCCCAAATTCTGTTTAATGGAAAGATTTTTTTCCAACACATTTCTAAACATGATGGTTTTAATAACCCTTTTTTAAATAACTGATTTCTTTTATCTTTGCTATGATGACAGAACATAATATTTTACTAGATTTTTTTCAAAATACAAGCATACAAGATTAAAGTGTGATTCAAAGGCTTAATTAGGCAAGTGATTTTATAACAGTAGTTTCTTCTGCAGACAATCAAAAATATATATTGCTTAAGGGGGCTAGTACTATTCACCTTAAAAAAAAAGGGTTCAATATTTAAACCTGCTTTTATTCTAGCCTAAATAAAACAAATAAGCCCTTCTCCAGAAGAAAAAATATTATAGGAAATACTGTGAAAATTCCTTGCTCTGTTAAACATGTTCACAGGAGAGCTAATAATTAATATTATATAATAATACTAATATTATATATTATATAAATTACTAATTATATAATAATATACTAATAATTTTGACTCCAACCTGTAATCATTTTGAATAATCGTAATTACAATTATGACCAAAATAATCGTGATTTTGATTTTTTCCATAACTGAGCAACACAACCACACAGCAAGAATCAACTGAAGATCATTTAATTGAAATTACTCAATTGGAGGCTTACCTGAATTGGATCAATCGAGCCTGTCTGTGGTCTGGGATCAGTTGTGTGAGGGGACTGATACATTGGTGGCGGTGTGGAGAAGGTTTCTGGTGATGGAGAAACCATGGGCATCTGCAGAGAAAACACATTTCAAACCCATCTTTAAACTGATTAAGTAAACTTCTTTCCAGGCTGCTAAGAACACTCAATTTTGCAACATTTTGCAGAACTTTGCAACACTCACTTGCGTGGGTTCTGGCTGAACGCCAACAGCTGGAGGCTGTGCTAGATGAGTCTCTGGGTGAGCTGCAAGTTTAGAAATCAAAAATCCAACAAGTTTCAGTTGATTATAAATAATTAGATAAATATAAAATAAATAAAATAAAAAACCCAATATGCATACTGTAGGTGCCAATAGAAGCATACCTGGTTGACACACCATTGGTGGCATCTCCATACTGACTGGCTTCATAGGTTGTGCTGATACAATAGCCGGATCCAGAGACTGGCCATCAAAATCAAGCATGGAGTCCTGAGGAAAAAGAAGAGGATTTATTCTGCATACAAACATACGCCATAAGTAAATGGTTTCATTTTGCAATCTTGTTTCCTGCCAGTGCGACTGGGGCTACATCCAAACATGGGCAGAGCTTCCTTCCCCATCTCTTTTTTTTGCCTCATCTTAAAAAATATATATATTTACACAAAACCGCTGTAGCCGACAAACAGAAATATAGTTGGTATGCCAGGTCAATACATGTGAAAATTTGTGTAAGGTGACAAGCATCACATGAATAATCTAGAGTGTGAGTAAACCATAAGAGACAAAACTATTCCAAGTCTGGTGCTTAGCTGCTTCATATAACTTGGCATCACCAACATCAGTGTTCTTAATGCCTACCTGCATAAAGTTGTATGGTCCCTGCATCTGTGCCATGAGGTCCTGAACCACCTGCTGTCTGCACACGGGGTCTGAGGGGGGTGTTGGAGTTACTGTGGGCATTGGATGAGGCTCTGGGACGACAGGAATGGGGGCAGTCTGAACTGGCTGCAGTATCGAGTTCACAACCTGTAAATGCACCAAACACACCTACATTTTAATCTAGCGAATCAGAAACAGAAGCTGCAAATCACCTTTCCTTTCCTATGAGATTTGTTGGTGGGGTCCTCAAGTTACCTCAGGTTCCACACTCCATTCTTCTCTTTGCTCCTTTTCACCAGTACTATACGTGTTCTCCGAAACAAACTGCCTATTTACAAACTGGAGAGAACAAAGAATAAAGAATAAAGGTAAAGAACTTTATTGGTAATTAAGAAGAGATGGAGCTAAAACTGCACCCAGGAGATTATATAATAAGTTTAATTCACGTTCATTTTCACTCCAAGGTCAACTGTTGTGAAAGGTCTATAGTTCCGTTTTCAGTTTGTCTGTCCTGATCTTTGCTTTATGCTGAACACATACACAAACAAGTAATGCTTTAGAAAAAATATCATACTCATTTTTATTAATATTTTGTGTTACTTTAATATTTTAGGTTCTCTTAATTTGTTAGGAATATTTTACCAGTTTAGTCTTTACTACTATCTGAAATAAGTTTGTTAGATTTTTTTATTTCAGTTATGATAATTTAATTGAAATAACAAAGTAACAAACGTACAAAAAAGTTGCACAGACAGAAAAAAAAACAGGGGGGGGGGGCAGTCAGTAACAATTCACTTTTGGTCAAATGCCAAGAAACAATGTTTATAACATACATCTATAACTTGCTAGTACTGGTTAGGTTAAGTGACAATCTCAGAGGAGGAATCTGAAACCAGCACTCATCTCCAGGAGGTCAGAAACAAATTTGCACACTGCAGTTTTGGGCATGCAGTCCTAGGCATTTCTGCTTTTTTAAATAAATAGTGTTCATTCAAATATGGTTTTAGTTGATTTGATTTTAAAGTTTTTAACTTCAAAGTAAAATAAACTCCCACATTAAAACATCCAGTGAAATGACTCCTCGACTGGGAGCCTTAAAGCTTGTATTTGACAAGGCTTGTGTCCACCCTACATGTCTCACCTCTGTTATCTCAATTGGAATGGGTTCAGGATACTCTTCTGTAATCTCACCCTCTGCTAGAAGACAAAAGGCAATGTCTCAGAAAATCTCTCAGTGTGAACTGTAGAGGTTTTAGAAGGATGAGAATGAGCAATAAAAGAATGAGTTTTACCTGTGTCAAGAGGCTGTTCCTCTGGTTCAGATGCTTCCACTGGAGCCACCTGCTCCTCCACCTCCTCTTCTTCCACACAAACTCCATTCTGATGAGACTGCACTCGGTCAAAGTAGCCGCTCTGCAAAACCCGCTCCAACGTCTCATTCAGAGCTTTATCTGAGACACAAGAAAGCATTTAGACACAAGGTCTAAAATAACTGCTTTCTGTTTGTTTTGAAAAAGAGAGTGACTTTCATACGTCAGCAAACAAAAAAGAAACAAAACCTAGATGATAAATATTTAAATTGGTTTAAATCATAAAAAAATGCATTATTAGTGCAAGTAAAAACTAAACATATTGCATTATAAACGTTTTAAATGCCAATTTAAATATATTTATGCTGCAAGGATGCATTAAATTAAAACCTAAAATACTAAATTAAAGCACAGATTTGCTGAAAGGACTAGAGCATTGTAAACGATCATCATCCAGCATACTTTCAAGTCCAGCTGATGCAGAGCAAATGGGTTCATTTATATGGCATGAGCCACATGAAGAAAAGTGCTAGAGACTGGAAGCATTGTAAGGCAGGGCTTCTGTATGTAGTAAAATATTTTTTATGACTGAAATACATAACACTATTTTGATGTGCATGTAACTGGAAATAAAATGGAAAAAAATCGTTAGAACAGCCATGTCTCAAACTCTCAGGTTTGATTTATTGACTAGCCGCCTCTGATCAAGTGATAGAGAGCAGCAGGATAACGTTCAGAAATCAGGACATGGATCATGCCATTTCATCCACTGAGTCAGGATGGGCATAATGCCCAGTAAGAGCACAGAAGTTTTCATGCACAGCCTTCAGACAAAGGCAAAATGAATGGAATGATGGTACTGGTGTTGCTGCATGGAATGTGTAAGGGCCGGAACACACCAAACAACTAGAGATTCACTTGTGCAAATATGATATTCTAATTCATATTCTTTGCAAATATTTGAGAAATGTAGCAAAAATACAGCTGCCATTTTTATGCTCCTTCTTGACTTGTTTACATAACATCAGCATTTGTTCTTGTGCTGATTCTCGCAACTGCTTTCGCAAAAGGCCAATATCAATCTATATGCTATAACGGGCCAACTCGATCTAACATTAACTGAATGAGAGAAAACGTATGGAATACACCAAACCAGCTAGCTGGACTGCTGCAGTCCAACAGCTGACCGTCAGTTTAGGGTGTGCTCATTTTCAAGTTCATTATATTTACTTTTCTATCAAGAACTAAAAAAATAAAAAAAACAGAACACATGGCTTGGATATGATGCTATAGTTAAATTAGTTTTGGATTATTATTATTTATTTAATAAAAAAAAAATCATAATAATAAAACTGCACAATCTCACTTGCAATCCACCCTTTTATACGAATTAATGCAGGTCTCCACAAACGAACCAACAATATCGTTCTCTCCAACAAAACAAAAATAATTTTTGCTCAATTTCAGCAGTTTTACAAATCACACTAAGTTTTTCCATGGTTTAATGGTTATGATGCTAACAAGAACAGCTTCATAATTAATTAATTATATATTTTAATCGGGTACCATCAATATTGTATATTTAAGACAATTATGCATTCATTCAGACTAAATGTCTTTATATAATTGTTCATAACTTGCATGTTAGACTATCATACATTTTGCAATCATAGAGATGTTGTTACATGGTACTTGTGGTAATCACAGTCTGCAAATGTAAAGGATCGGTCTGCATTTACAGACAATTTCTTTATTACAAAATAAATTGACATGTTGATCCCAACTCAAACTGTCAAATGTGAATTTCTAAGAAATGAAACGTGTTAATTTCACAATATAACCAAACCAGCTATTGGTTGCACCATCTGTAGTGCTTAGTGGCACCAGTGGCAGCCCAGTGCCCTCAAACGTTACTCTAGAGTTCCGAAATGGTTGAAGGGGGGAGAAAAAAAAAAAAAATCCAAGTTTTCCACCACAAGTATCATTAATGAGTTATGTAATTCAATGTTTTGCATCATTTTTTCGAAGGAGGTTGAAGGCCATGTGAACCAAAAGATTTGCATTATAAAGTCACTGTGCAGGTGCAAGTTCAGCTACAGTCAGTAGAACTCTCAGATGCCATTATACAAGCTATGGAAGATAGCAACTGATGACTGATCAGGTTTTTTTAAATGCATAATCTAACATTAAAGACAATATTTTCAGTCATATTGTTTTTAAAACAAACTGAACGCACCCATTGAAACCTCCCCAAAAAAAACTGATAAGCATTACAAAAATCTAAATCTATTATTTACTTTTAAACTATTTATAATTTAATGTTATCGTAAGACATTAAAATGAAAAAGGAGTTTGAAAAATGCATTTAATTTTTAAAGAAAGTTTGACATACATGTTGTTCCAGCGACAGGCTTATCCTTCCCCTCCAAAAGTTCCCATAAGTGTTGCGATGCTTCTTGATACTGGTCAGTCAACCTGTGAGACAACAGAATTATGAAGACACACTCAAAGCTAACTTCCACACTTTTCTTTAGACAATACTCTGTGAGAACTTTTCGGTGAACCATCTCTTTAAAGGGATAACTCACCCTAAACTGAAGATGACTAACGCAACAGGCCAAAACGTTCATGACTTTTCTAATGTTTTTCATTTTCAAAACACAAATTACATTTATTTAATTTTTTAAAACAAAGTCAGTCGCTCTACATAAATCTCAAACATGCAACACTAAAGCTCCAACATTTCTACAAAAGAACAAGCCTTACATGTCAAGAAAACCTTAATGGATTCCATTCACCAAATGTGATGTTCTCCGTGCATGTCTGTTCGCTAAATTTTATATTTAAAAATGTACAAACTATATCCATTCATAATATCAAAAATCACATCTTTAAGACTAGAATTAAACATCTCGACTATTGAATCCACTTCTTTAATAATGCCTTTATTAAAAGAACTGATTATTAACGTCACATATTACAGTGTCAAATGTGAAACTTTCGATAAAACCAATAAATTAATTGCATTAAAATTTAAAAGCGACAGTTCAGAATACAACAGATTTGTAGAGTCACTGCAGTTTAACCAGAATAAAAAGTAAAAGTTTATCATTTGCATGCATTTATACATTTTGTTGAATTATTTGTACAATGAAGTTTTGGGAGGATTATTTTACATTTGATAAATTTGCTTTATGACTCTCAGGCACACCGTTTTATTTTATTCATGTTTGCTCTATTGTATTTATCTACACTTGCCATTCGTTTAATATATTTTATGCATGCTTCACTCCCCTACAAAAATCATCTAAATCAATCTAAATAAATAAATTCTTTCTAAACCAAGCAATCAAGGGACCTAGTGGAATTGTATTCATATTGCACCGTACGCTTAAAAATTACCATGCGGCTTGTTTAAACTACTCACTTAAAAGGAGTTGAACCAAGAACATTCTTAAGGCTTTTTAGACCACTTAATTGTTTTATGTTCAATTCACTTCAATTTGTAAAAACAATTAAACGATTTTAAATCTTTTAGCAAATAAACAGGTATGTCAATAATTAAATAATAGCTCTGAAGATGCTGATAAAACACAGATTGCCAAATGTGAAGTCCTCACTCTGCATTCACGGAAGATCGAAATGCACCCAACTCTCAATAGCAGGTAAGCGCATGTTGTGAAAATCATTAAGACATAAAAGTGTGCTTCACCTGATGTTTTGGTCACGTTCCGGTCCCACAAGCTTGTAAAACTCATCCAAGGAAGTAAGGTCAGCCTCAGTGAGCAGCGAAGTTTCCCCGTCCCCTTGCAGCAGTTCCTGCCGCACACTTTCATCCCCAAGTCGGTCAAGGACGAACTGCAGCTCCAGAACCCGTTTCAGCCTTTTCTGCTCACTCTCTTCACGCTGGAGCTGCTCACGGCGTGCCGCTTTCTTAACAGTTTTCTGGATCTATCAAGAGAAGACATTCCCACTAAATTGTTTAAACATTCCAGTGGATTTCGGTTGGATTCTAGACACAAAAACAAACTATGGTGCCTCAAGCTATGAAAACAACCAATTCAATTTTCTATGTACTCACTTCTTGACCCAATGCCAAAAAGCTCTTCTGCAGTTCCCGTGTAAACTCGAGGTTATGGATTACTTCCTGGTACTTCGACAGGGCTTCCTAGTTTGATTAAGTAAAAGGACAGATTTCAGACAGACAATTCTGACAGACAAGTCACGGACAGCAAAAATGTACATTGTTTACTCACCAGCTGGTCCTGGTTGAGACGTTCCCCTTTACTGCTTCTGGCCTGATAGTCATCAAGCTTGCTCTGCAAGAAGACGAGGCAAAAGATAAGAGAAGCACAAGCAAGCTCTGTATTAAAACTACAGGTGTTAACCAAGTCATCTTAAAATGTTAATGTTTCTTCCCCAAACCTCAAAATTAGTTTAAACTGATAATGATGCAAACCATCAACAGTCCAACTAAATAGGGTATACGCACAGCTAGTGTTTCTTCTTTTAATACCAATAAACATCTGGTGAATGGTTAATCTGACTTTTCAATTTTATATGGTTACTTTTACAGAATCGATGTTGTAATGCAATTAAAATACAATCAGTTAAATAGACTTCAGCATTCATTTAGTTGTTCAAGTGTAAAATGAGATGAAAAGCCGTTTACATGCACACACCCATCAGGATAGTGCAGAAATACTACTGAAAATCCTAGAGTAAAATAAATATATATTTTAAAGAGATCACACAGAAAAATGTACTTTAATGCAGTGCTTCTTGTACATTCTGATACCCACTTTATATCTTATACCAGTCAGGCAGTGAAGATCATTGTGTCTTCAAGAAAATAGACCTTAAACATGCTGATTTTGTAAAGGCATATAGTTCACCAGAAGCATTTGATCCAGGTTACTGAAAAATTAAAAGTCCTTCTGCATACACCCTATTGATTTCATAAATATAGAGAATTTAGAATGCTAACAACAACAATAAACATCCATTTACACTACTGCTAATTTTTTGGTCACTGGGTTTAGACACAAACTATTTATTTGTTTGTTTATTTAAATATTCTAAAATAATCAGTTGTTTTACGATACATTTTTCAAGCTGAAATGTAAGCATCAACAGTTACAACAGTCTTAAATGTTGAAATGATTCAAAAACAATTCCAATATGTGGATATGTGCCTCATTAACAAAAAAATATTTAAATGTCTTTAGTCATTTTTTCATTCAACTTTGATGAAATCAGTGAACTTTGTTCCAGAAAGCTCCAGCATGCGGTATGAGAGGATTATCCCGTATAACAGAGCTAATGTGAGAGCACAAGTTCACGTTCAACAACTACACAATAAAACAATCACATTTTCTTAAATTAAAATCAAAGATTATCCTAAATGAAGTGACAATATGCATACATGCAGCTTCAGTTAAGCAAATGATTCCCTCATAAACAAGGGACAGCTTCAGTAACACTTGATCTTCAATTTATGGTAGTTACATCTTCTCTGTGTTGTAATGAATAAAGCTTTATTAAAACCTACAAACAGATTTGAAACTAAATAAGTGGGACTTTTTATCCAGTGATCGATACCATTAACACAACATCATCTTTCTACCCGGAATAAATCAAGTAGCAAACAATTATAAAAGCAATACTCTGCACTACACCAAGTTAAAGAAATCTCTCCAGCAAAGCTCAAACTCGCAAAATCCAAAGGCGCTTTACTGCCTGTCCTGAAGACACACCTGTCTGTCTATGTCTGTGACCCACCTCTCTCCACAAACCCACTCGAGCCTGAGACCACCTAAAACATAAAGAGCTCCTTTACGTTCATTCTTGCTCCGACAGTTCCCCATATTTTCTAGCATGCTGAACCTGTTCTGAGACGCCATGTTAGCTTCATCTCCATGTGCGTGAGCAACGCAGCGATCAGAACAACATTCAGGAAATAACTTGGTCTTGTTTTATAGAATGTATAGAAAAAGGAAAACGTGTCTCTCTAGAGAGATCAACAGAGAACTAGAATCGCGTCAAAAGTTGACCGGCTAGCTCGGCTAAACTATAAACGCTAGCCGGTTAGCATTGCTAACTTACCGACACAGCAGTGAAAAGGCTGAACTAAATTAATGCTAGCCATGTAGTTTACATCGGATTCAACTCCATTTGAAAGGCATTATATGAATATTGATAAAGTATTTTTGTTAATAGCTTTGCGTTAGAGAAGCTTTCATAAGGTTTAGAAACTCTTTTTATTTTATTATTTATGCAACATAAACGGTTTAGTGTACATTTAAGATGTCGGTTTATACAAAATAGCGTAAAATAACGTTAAAAATATTTAGGCTTTTGTAACCTAAACGTTTAAAGAGTCTGGATAACGTTAACCGTTATTCGGATTTCCTTATCTTTCGAAAGCCCTTAAGGTTTATAATACACTGACATCTCTCTTACTGTATATTTATGTTACAATTTCTTCACACAATTTACATACCAAAGTAGCAGCTTCCGTTAAACGTCAAAGAGAAATAATTGCAAACTTAAGTCAGATTTTAAAATAAACAACGTAACATTAGTGCAAAAAACAATCTTCTGGATTTGTGAAGTGGACTAAACTATGAGAAACAATTTGTTTATAACATTGTATGTCTGTGGTTGCATTGGTTAAGCTGAACGTGATATGCTGGAAAAGGATAAGTGTTGACTTACCTTTTTCTTCTCCATATTGCGCACTTTCTTCTCAAGAACCACCATCACCTGCTTCATAGCCTCTGACTGGGTTCCAGTCAGCTGGTTGCTGGCTGTGATTTGGTTCATTGATCCGGGAGCAGATCCCAAGTCTGGGCTGGCAGACTTCAAAGTCCTGGTGCCATTTGTTGCCGAGGGCATCTAAATAGGGAATAAAAAAAACAGGTTTAACTGTGTTAACGAAACAAAGTGTAATTGCTGAAAATAGTCAATTTGGATGACTGCGAGACGATCAAAAGCCGAAGCATGTGTGATGTGGGTTGCTGGAATCGACGATGGTTTCATTTTCGATCATACATCACATTCAATCTTGCAGTTTTATAGTGAATGTGCTTGGAGGTAACACCCCATCACATGCCTCGTATAGGTTTATAAGTGAAGCTCATTTGTACAGTAGCATAAAAGTACATTACAAAATCCTCACACACTGTCACAGCAACCCATTGTCCGCACATTAGAAACGGTCCTGATCATCACGAAAGCTGGTGTAACGTTCGCATTAGTGATTAAGTCCCGAACGTGTGCTTACCTTTATGCGCAATATGTCCACAGGGGAGAAAATAAATCCTTTTTGGAGGCAAATAAGCCGAAGCTTTGATTGTGTTGCTTTTATTTTCTCTTCCAATTTACTATGGGATCCGCCCCGCCGGCCTCACCGACAACTGAGAGCGACTGAAAGGCGAGGAAATGGTTTATAATGAGGAAGGGCCCCGTTTCGAGTCGACCGGGACATTGCCTGTAGCTTGTCGATATGGAAATGCAGTTTTTTTTAGAATTACTGCGAATCCGATTAATGTACAGCTAAAAACTGAAACAGTATGTGATACGTATAAGAAACAGTCACGAAGGTGGTGGTTTATGTTTTATATTTTATTCAGTTGCACAACAGGCGTACAGTACCCTCCTCATTTAGATTTCTCGCCGAACGCGTGTGGCGAAAACGAGCTTACTTTTAATAAATATTGTCGTAATAAAACTATAAAAGTGTTTTATTTGGGGAATGAGTTTTATTATATTTCGCTGATGAACAAGTATTTAGCCTAGTAGTAAATGTTTTAACAACATGACAAATTATCGCCTTTACTTGACCCTAAGTATCTCATTTCAGCTTATTCACATTGACTTCCAATTTCTTTAGCTTAATGTGGTTTCTCATAGCTAAACCATAAAACAACCAGTGGACAGTACATCACCAGAACAAGACACATATTTCATGGAAATCAAATAATCGCCAGCAGATGGCAGTAGATTCAGTAAATTAAATGCAGTCGACTTGCATGTTCCACCAATCAGGATAAAACAAAATCAGGATTTATTTCTTTTTGAGCTTTTCTTCTTCGTTTGGTGTTAAATTTAAACAGAATTTCCCGCCTAGAGCAGGGATGGGCAAACTCAGTCCTGGAAGGCCGGTGTTCTGCACAGTTTGGCTCCAACTCTAATCAAACACACTTGCCTATAGATTTCAATTGATCTCGAAGAAACTGATTAGCATGTTCAGGTGTGTTTGATTAGTGTTGGAGCTAAAGTCTGCAGGACACCAGCCCTCCAGGACCGAGTTTGCCCACCCTTGCTCTAGAGCAGGGGTCACCAAACTTGTTCCTGGAGGGCCGTTGTCCTGCAGATTTTGACTCCAACCCTAATCAAACACACCTGAACAAGCTAATCAAGGTCTGAAGCTGCGGTCACACTGGAGTTTTCTCCCTATAGACCTCCATTCATACGCACGCAAATGCGTCCGACCGGAAACGCAAGGTCATGCGTCGATGAACTCTGACCTGCGAAATCGCATCACTTGACTGCATGAGACCAATTGAGGATCAAAACAGGACCTGTCTGGACAGAAATATATAATATGGACCAATCGCTCGCTTTTTTTAAATGTCTTATCATCTTGTTAAATCCCGCCCCTTTTCGCAGCGCTGTACTACAGGATTTCGCAAGTGCAAACTCTAGCGTGACCGCAGCTTTACTAGGTATACTTGAAACATCCAGGCAGGTGTGTTGAGGCAAGTTGGAGCTAAATCCTGCAGGGACACAGGCCCTCCTGGACCGAGATTGGTGACCCCTGCTCTAGAGCATAGGTCTCAAACTGGATTCCTGGAGGGCCGCAGCTCTGCACAGTTTTGCTCCAACCCTAATCAAACACAACTGATCCAACTAATCAAGGTGTTCAAGACTACTAGAGACTATTAAGCAGGTTTCAGTTGGAGGTGGTTGGAGCTAAACTGTGCAGAGCAGCAGCCTTTGAGGAATTACGTTTGAGACCATGGCCGTAGAGTCTTAGCTACCTTCACCAAACTTAGTACATTTCTAACTGACTATAGGCCTATTTGTCAACACTAGAAACTTTCAGAGGGTGTCAAAGCATTCTAACTCTTATATCTTATGGGACGAGGGAACATGGCTATCAGACCTTCATCTAGTAAAGACTAGAAATTGGGATGTGACAAACACAATAGCAATGTGTAAAACAATTTGTGTTTTAAAACATGTCACTAATGGGCTCTGTGCACAGCTAGAGTTTTAAAGCCAGTGATAAACTTAATGCCAGCTATGAAAGCTTAATGTGACTATTTTCAATTTCACAAGGTTGTTTTTACAGCATGGATGTTGTAATGTAATAACAATACATTCAGTTAAATAGACTTAAGCATTCATTTAGTTGTCCAAGCATAAACCAAGATGAAAGACTGTTGTAGCTACTAGTGCCGTCAGTAGCAACAGGCTAGCGCAGAAATTCCATTAAAAATACTGGGTTAAAATAAACTGTCATATTTTAAAGACATGGCGGGGGGAAATGGAATTTAATGCAGTGCTTCTTGTCAGATCTGACACCCACTTTACATCGTATATTAAACACGCTGTGAAGATCACTGATTTTTAATTAATATAAATCAGATCTTAAACATGACAATTTTGTAATGGAAAGACAGTTCACCGGAAGCCCCTGGGCTGCCTGGCTGAACATTAAAAGTCTGTGTGCATATAGCCCTTTCATCTTAGCAACATTTTAATTCATGTTAAAATTGTGTCAACATGGTAGCAAAATGCTAAGTCATGATAGTAGTGTGGTAAAGCATCACAATAACACATATCAACAGCTTAAATGTCTTAGTTGCCTTACAAATGTTAACATGTTAGTAAGTTTTAACTATGCTAAAAACATGTTAGCAACATGCAAATGTTAAGAACATGTTACAATAGACTTGTGCATTAATATGATACAAGAAAGACATGGCATTACCTTAAACGTATTAGTTTAAAATGTTAGCACCATACAATATGTGCCAGTCATTTTTTATGTTACGTCATGTTAGAAATATGTTAGAAACATGACAATTATTGCTTGCAACATAAAATGGTCTGTATTCTGTGCTAGAAGCATGTGTGTGCTAGAACATCATTAGCGACATGCTAAACTATGTCAGCCATGTGTTAAAATTATATTTTAAAATTATCAACAACATGTTCGCCATTTGCTAAACCGTAGTTGGGGGGGGGGGGGGGGGGGGGGGAACAACATAATTCATGCTAAATACAATAGCAATGTGCTCATGTTGGAAAAAAAAATACTAAAGATTATTAAATGTAATTAACTTTGTCAACATGCTAAGTGCTAACCATGTGTTTAGAAACATGTAACATTGTTAATTGTATGCCGATCATGCTCAAATTTAAGCAAAGAGATCAAAGATGCAACATTATGACTGTCTCTGAGTTAAAATCTTCAATCTGCAGCTTTTAAAATTATTTTAAATCAGACCTACTTTGTCAAGCCAACACCAGTCTCTAACCATAGTTAATATTTAATGATTCACATTTTCAAATTTCATTTGTATTGAGTTAACACCATACTTAACTGCATTTTATGGTGGGTATTCATGTATAACATATTTTATAGTTTATGATGCATTTTCTTTCTTTAAAAAGTGTTGTTGTTTTTTTTTATTTGTTTGTTTTTTGCATCAAACTGTTATGTTAATTGTTTAGTACAGTTTGTTAAATTGTTTAGGGCAGAATGGGAAGATATCTAAAAAATGAGCCATTTTTCTTTCTGTTGATCTTAGCTCAAACTATTGAAAACCTGTGTGAACGCAGTGGCATACGGTTTTGTTTAGCAAATACAGGAAGCAGTTAACATGGTTGCTCTGCTCTTTGATAGCACAGTTCTATTGAAAGGGTGTTTTCTTTCAGGAATAATACAGATTAGAAGAAGATCTCGAGGGAAAGTGAAGCTCCCTTACAATCACTGACTCATTTCCTTTCTCTGTTGTGTTTGGTAACATAGCAGCAGTCATCATATTAAATGTTTAAAGTTCTTCATTATTCCCACCAAAGTCATCTAAAGCCTTCTACTTTGATAATCTGAAGTTTAGAACAAATACAACAAATGACCTTGTACTGACAACAAAATTATGTGTTCACTAGAGCTTCTCAGAAATGAGCCAGTAAATAGTTAAAGCTGAGATTAGGCAGGAAGCAGTAGCCTGGCTATTGCTGTTCCAGAGTATATATGCTATCAGAGAGTCAACAACACATCCAGACTTTCTCTTTACAGGAAATATGCCTTACTGTGATTACTCAGCCTGTGATGGATCTCATCTCCAGTAAGTCAAAGACAGCTTGGACCTTAATTAAAAGTGAACATGTCAGGTGTTTTATTATTGGCACAAGGCATAATGCTCCTTGGCAAAATAATCAGTCACTACAGTGATATTACCTAGCAGGCGTGGAGCTTCAGTAAGTCATGACTGTACTCTTGCATGTCTAAATGATCAGGGTGAAGTTTAAATGGCTGATTCCTAAATGCTTAGCATGGCACACTCCTACAGGCATAATTTTAATCAAAAGTGAAAATTTAGGTAATTGACAATAGGTGACTTTTTTTCTTCAGTAGGTTTTTAGCTGAATCCGTGATCCTTGGTGATTTGTATAATGCAAGTCAATGCTCACACATTTTTTTTTAGATTAAAGTCGGCATGAAATCGAAATGTACTCTTTTAATCTTTAAATTCATAGTAGTGCTTGTTAAAAATATATCTGTGTACTTTATTATTTTATACAAATATATATAAATATATATTCATTCATTCATTATTATTAAAAAAGAGTTGCCACAGCGGAACGAACCACCAACTTATCCAGCACATGTTTTATGCAGCGGATGCCCTTCCAGCCACAACCCATCTCTGGGAAACACACTCACTCACTCACACTCATATACACTACAAAC
The DNA here is from genome assembly GCF_903798145.1 of Danio aesculapii. Lineage (NCBI taxonomy): Eukaryota > Metazoa > Chordata > Actinopteri > Cypriniformes > Danionidae > Danio > Danio aesculapii. The sequence continues at coordinate 54,805,316 of NC_079452.1, read as the reverse complement.
AATTTAGCCTACCCAATTTACCTGAACATGTCTTTGGACTGCACCCGAAGGAACCCGGAGGAAACCCACGCGAATGCAGGGAGAACATGCAAACTCCACACAGAAACACCAACTGACCCAGCTGAGGCTCGAACCATTGACCTTGTTTATTGACATATGTGCAAGCATGCCTTCAGGTTCAGGTTTTAAATGATCACAATGGTGTGATGCCTGTGAATGTAATTTATCAATAATATGTTCCTGCACAGCTGAATACTGTAGGTTTGAACACGTTTTTAGGACCACATTTCTAGGACCCTTTTACCCCTGTTGTTCCTTATCCATCCAGTAGGGGGTGAAAGAATAATTCATGGCAAATGCCACATCTTGATATGCACTCCCACATGCATTATCAAGAGACAAGAAGGTAATCTAAAAACATGGCCATTGACTTGTATTATACAAATCACTTCAGCTAAAATCTTCATCTTGTTTTACTGAAGAAAAAGTCATCTTCAGTGGGTGAGTGAATTAACTGTACATTTTTATTTTGGGATGATCTATCTCTTTAAAAACACTTGGTTTAACATCAATGGAAAGTTTGCATTCAAGTATAGATTTTTTACAATGGGCTATATGCACACAGACTTTTAATTTTCAGCCAGCCAGCCCGATGGCTTCTGGTGAACTGTCTTTCCAAACTCCACACAGAAATGCCAAATGATCCATGGGCCTTGAACCAGCGACCTTCTTGCTGTGAGACGGCAGTGATAACCACTGAGCCAACGTGCCGCCTGAAATATACAGTATATCATAAATATACTTTTTTGTTTTCTGTGCACACAAACGGTGATGGCACAACAGCACAGGTGTGGTACTGCATTCGTTGAGCTTGCCCATCTATTGTCTGCAGTGGAGTATCTGATTAGTAGTCAACTCTGTCTTTAATTTCAGAGATATAAATTACATACAAAAATGTAGTTTCTTTTAAGCATTTTGACCAAAATGTGCACAAAAATCGGTGGATCTCAATGTCATTGTTTCCGTCCACCTACTTCTAAGCGCATTGTCATTATAAACTGCTTTTAAAATGCTTAACTGAAATGCCAAGATGCACATAAATGTAGAGTAGAAATAACTTTTTATCCAATAGTAAAGAAAATGTATAAACCATGATTGAAACATAAATTCCAGCATGTGCATCATAAAAGTTATGTGATTAACAGATCATGCTATGAAAAATGGGCATGATGGGACTGCATTGATACACAAACCAGCAAACTGACCACGGTGCAAAACAAATGCCTCAGCCAAAGTCTGTCATCAAAGTGGGTTAGTTTTATCACCTCCAGTGTTGTGCAAAGATTGTTTGTGTGCCTTCAAAAGCCCCCATGCATTCATTGCATTTCATCTTCATGCGGTGCAAGTATTATAAGAAAAAAGCCCACGGTGGCTTTTCCTACTGTAGCATCTTCAATTTTTCTTTTAGATATTTGGCTCCAGTGAAATTTTGTTCTCTTTTATTCACTAGATGGAAAGGTGCTTTATATGTAAATGTTACATTTGTATTTCCTTCTCATACTTCAGTCTCCATCAAAGTTCCTGAGAGCAAAGAAGGTCAAGGTGTTCCAGTATTGGCCAGCCCGGTCACCAGACATAAACATAATTAAGCATGTAAGATAAAAGAGGAGGCTTTGAAGATGAAACCAAAGAATCTTGAAGAACTCTTGGAGTCCTGCAAAAACATTTTCTTTGCCATTACAGATTCCAGATTCCTTTATCTCTAAGTTATTCGAGTCACTGCAGAGATGTATGGATGCAGTCGTTTAAGCTCATGGGAGTCATACACAATATTAATTCTTTTTCCACTGCACCATGACTTTATATTCTATACTGTACATTATTCCAGTTAGGTGACAAGACTTTTGTCTAAGCAAAGTCAGACCTTACTGTCCTAATTAAATAATTAAAAACCAGGGCATGATTATATTTTATTTTGGTAAAATGAGCGTAATCTAGAGGCCTTTGCCATTCATAAAAGCCACTTCTGATACCAAACGATCAACTAGAACTGAGAAAATATTTTTTCAACACATTACTTAACATAATAGTTTTAATAACTCATTTCTAATAACTGATTTCTTTTATCTTTGCCATGATGACAGTAAATAATAATTAACTAGATATTTTTCAAGATACTAACATTCAGCTTAAAGTGACAATTAAAGGCTTAACTAGGTTAATTAGGTTAATTAGGCAGGTTAGGTTAAATAGGCAAGTTGTTGTATAACGATGGTTTATTCTGTAGACCAGTGTTTCCCAACCCTGTTCCTAGAGGCACACCAACAGTACATATTTTGAATGTCTCCCTTATCTGACCCATTAACTTCAGGTTTTGGAGTCTCTTCTAATCTTGTGGTGAGTTGATTCAGGTGTGTTTGATTAGGGAGAGATTGAAAATGTGTACCGTTGGTGTGCCTTCAGGAACAGAGTTGGGAAACACTGCTGTAGACTATCAAAATTAGCTTGAAAGGGCTAATACTTTTGTCCTTAAAAAAGGTGTTTAAAAAATTAAAACTGCTTTTATTCTAGCCGAAATAAAAACAAATATGACTTTCCCCAGAATAAAAAATAGTATCAGACATACTGTGCTCTGTTAAACATCATTTGGGAAATATTTTTAAAAAGAAAAATAAATCAAAGGAGGGCTAATAATTCTGACTATATATATATATATATATATATATATATATATATATATATATATATATATATATATATATATATATATATATATATATATATATATATATATATATATATATATACTGTATAACAAAATAATATGGATGGCCGATTTGGGCTTTAACAGACAACAAAAAAATCTGCATGGCTTTATAATGACATAATGTTATGTGGAAGAATGTGATCTAACGTCAAAGAAAAGTTTCTCTTTGCACATAGGGAGTATTGCATGACAATGACCAGAAAAAACGCTAATAACAGAGATGTCACAAACCATGTTGATGTACAGCATTTACCACATCCCTAACCCTTTTTGAAGATTTATGAGTAAATGGTTTTCCTGCAGTAGATGAGTTGACGGTTTCCAAGACTCTGTTTCAGAAGCCATGCTTCTATTAAAGGAGCCTTCAGCCAATCACAGTCCAGCAGGGCAATAGAGTGAAGCGAACAGGAAGTCAGCACGACTCTTAAACCCCCTGCCAGGGTTCATCTGTGCTCATTTCCTGCACATCCTCTGGCTTTGCTGTGTCCAATCCACAGGAAACGGTGGACGCCTTATGCACACAGTTTAACATTTATTTAAAAAACAAACTGTAGAAGCAAACAAATGAATGTTTTAAAGAGAATACTGATTGAAGGACTGAAGTAATTACAGTGGTTCATGTTTCTGAAAGAAATCTCTTATATATGCTTATAGCAAATACAGCAAAACAGTAATGTGAAATACTACTGTAAATGTAAATAAATATAGATAAACATATGACACTAAAGACTTAAGTAATGTAACAACTTGCACTCAAATTACAGTAAAATAAAAAACAACAACTACAATTTAAAATTGTAAACACAAACAAACAAACAAACAAAACCATTCAAAATATTTCCAACTGTACACCCTAAGCATAAGAGACTTTTAAACTACTAATTTAGCATTATTACTGATTACTGAAAATCAATAATGACTGCATTCTTGGGAAACGTTTCCATAAATAAATAAATAAATGCATTGGTAAATAAATATAAAATTATCAAATGCATTTAAATCACCAACTTTGCCATCACAAAAAAAAGCTTTTTGAATATTTAATCTTAATTTAATTTCATTTGAATAATTTCTTACTGTCTTTTTATTGTAGTGTGAGCCTTGTTTACTATATTTGTCTTCCAATAAATAATATTATTCATTCATTTTCTTTTCAGCTTAGTCCTTTTATTAATCTGGGGTCGCCACAGCGGAATTAACCGTGAACTTATGCAGCATTTGTTTTATGCAGTGGATGCCCTTCCAGCTGCAACCCACCACTGGGAAACACATACACACCTATTCACACACACACATACACTATGGACAATTTAGCCTACCCAAATAACCTGTACCACATGTCTTTGGACTGTGGGGGAAACCGGAGCACCTTGAGGAAACCAATGCGAACGCAGAGAGAACATGCAAACTCCACACAGAAACGCCAACTGACCCAGCCAAGGCTCGAACCAGCGACCTTCTTGCTGTGAGGCGACAACACTAACTACTGCGCCACTGCGTTGCCATAAATAATATTATTTCCAATTAAATAATATTAATTTTTAACTCTTAAAAAATAGCACTGAAACTGGTTATTTGGCTCATAGGGGAGCCAATTTAAGTATTACACAACACCAATATCTTTAAAGATGGTGCTATACACCTTAAACCCCCCAAAGATCAACGACATATCCAATATTGATGCAATATAGCACTTAAATTAATATCCCTGATTATGAGCCAAATAACCAGCGGTGCTAAATAACACTTCAAATATCACAAAGAACTGAAAAAACTTCTTTGTCTGCGTTTATATTTTAAAGGGATAGTTCACCCAAACATTTTAATTCTGACATCATTTACTCACCCTTTACTTGTTTCAAACCTTCAAAGAAAGTTCAAAACCTGTAACCATTGACTTACATGTAATACTATAAATACTCATACTCAAAAATAGCTTCTTTTGTGCTTAATAGAAGAAAGAAATTCATAAAGGTTTGAAACAAGTAAAAGGGTGAGGATAGGATGACAAAATTTTCATTTTTGGATGAACTATCCCTTTAACATATGCATTCTTGAGATATTCATTCATTCATTCATTTTCTTTTCGGCTTAGTTCCTTTATTAATCTGGGGTCGCCACAGCGGAATGAACCGCCAACTTATCCAGCATATGTTTTACACAGCGGATGCCCTTCCAGCCGCAACCCATCTCTGGGAAACATCCATACACACTCACTCACACTCATACACTACGGACAATTTAGCCTTCCCAATTCACCTGTACGGCATGTCTTTGGACTGTGGGGGAAACCAGAGCACCCGGAGGAAACCCACGCGAACGCAGGGAGAGCATGCAAACTCCACACAGAAACGGCAATTCTTGAGATATACATTTCCCAAAATATTGAATAAATAAGTATTAACTGTATTCAGTATATAAATCTATTTTTAAAATACACATTTAAATGCCATCAATGGCATGAACATTATATTTATGGTAAAAAAGTAAATAGCTGTAAGGGGAATATTGACCCGACCGGGCCAGGTTGGCACTACCGATTTTAAGTTGAGATGGTGCCGCTGCTGATATTTGGGAGCCATTCAGGGTGTTTTATCTCATGGCCCAGTCCTGCTGCTGACACCAGAAGGGCAGCTCTGGCAGGAGATAAGAGGAGTTTCTTCAACGACATCAGGCAGAGATGAGCATCAGGAGTAACTGCTCCAAAACAGACATTAGTGGTGCTTGTTGACTTCAATGCACTTACAGATCAATGTGGATTTATATATATGTGATTTAATGAATAATAAATTGGAAAAATATTTAGAAGATTTACATTTTTATGTCGAGGACAAGCATTTTTGTTTTTATACAGCTTATTATTTTAATTTTAAAACACATGAAGCAATTTCTTTTTATATTTAAATGTGTCACGCTATAAATGTATAACATTTGAAACAGTATACACATAATAACTTCTTATTTGGGACATAATAATGCTGCTTATGCTGTGCTGCTCGTTTTATCAGTAGGTTGAAGCAATATTGGTGCTTTGATTAGTTTAGAGCGCTAAGGAAAGAGGGCAGAATGGGGGATTGTCAAATTGTCTCTTTTGAAGAAATTATATGATATTGCATCATCACATTTTTGTTGTGGTTGATGTGTAATTTGAAATGTCAAAGATTTTATTTATTTAATAAGTAAAAAGGTTTTTACATTCCATGTAAAAAGATGGTAACATTCAATTTTGTTTCAAAGTTTTAGTTCACTGTTTAGGCATAAATGAACTACTGTCCAATTTGAGAAAACAGTGGCCTATTTGGAATAAATTATGAGGTTTAAAGATTTTTAAAACATACAGGACCCACTTATTGCTGCAATGTTGTCCTTAAAGTAACACTTCACTTTAAAAAATGTCAATTTTGCAAGTCTACCATGAGTTTAACAGTTGAGTTTTACAATTTTTGAAATCCATTCATCTGATCTCTGGGTCTGGTGAGAGAACATTAAATAGCTTAACAGAACCACTGAATCACATTAGGAGATTAACATCTAACTATGCGTAGCACCTGAAAATAGCTCCCAGCTAGATAACTACATAATGAGTGCTGCGTAACATTGCGCCTGCTGCAATTCCTATGCTAACTTGGAAAAAATCAACTTTTCATTTTCTGCTGGTCCTGGTGATATAACTACAGATGAGTCAAGCTATAAATAGGACTTTTTCAAAGCACTTGCTAATGGTAATGCTAATGGTCTAATATCATTTAATTATTTATGTGATAAAGTGTTTAGCAATTTCATGCAAATGTCAACCTTGCCAAGTTTTTACCAAGGTAGCGTTTCTACATTTTTTTGTGCAAGCATTTTACAGTACTTGAAAAATACTCAAAATATTTCTGTCAGTGTTTTCAAACAATTATATTTGATTTACCAAAGTCACACAAGTGTCGTTTTCACATTCGTCACATCCAGAATGGAGAGATGTCACATCCAATGCTTTTTCCTAATAAATGCAAAAATGTAAAATAAAATAAAATTGTATGCAAATCTCATCCTTTTGATTAGCATTGTTTTTTGTTTTTTTTCAGGGGGTGGGTGGGTTGTGCAGTTTAATTTAATTTCTACAAAGTATGTTGCATACTGTAAACTTGCTAACCTATTTCGTCACATCCATAACATGTTTTGTTTTCCTCATTTAAAAAAAAAATGTGTTAAACAGATTGATATTTTTCTGATACCATAACTCTGTGTTTAGTTGTTTTGGAAAATATAGACAGATGTTTCAATACAATGTTAAATTATACTTTCCCTGTGAATCTATGTTTTGAACTTTTACTGCAAATGTCACATCCATAATGCTGGAATTGCTCTGCTCCAGCCACAGTTCGGCTGAATGGATTTAAAAAAAAAATAAATAAAAATAAATATATATATATATATATATATATATATATATATATATATATATATATATATATATATATATATATATATATATATAGTTTAACTATAGGTGCCTATAAAACAAGCCTATTTGCAAAAAACAACAAAAAAACAACAACTATTGTTTAACTCTAGGTGACTATAAAACAAGCCTATTTCAAAAAAAGAAAAAGAAAAAAAAAAGAAAGAAAAAAAAGTGGAGTGTTCTTTTTAAGGGGTGGTTCATCCAAAATATGAAAATTATGTCATTTACTCATCTTGTTGCAAACTGTTGAACACACAAAATGTTATGAATTCTGAAAACCAGTATTGGCTTCCAAAAGTAGCCTATCTGAAGTCAGTTGTAACAGTTTTCCATTCTTCAAAATAATTTTGTGTTCAACAGAACAAAACAAGCTGATTTGGGACAATGTGGGCTGACAGATTTTCGTTTTTAGATTAAGCATCCTTTTTAACATTTGTCTCTCCAACAACATTTTCGCTCTGGTAATAATAGGCTAATGTGTTTGCCAGCCGAGTTGTTTAACCTCCTCGTTTGGATGCAATCAGACTATTTGATTCTTGCCCGACTGACTTTGTGTTTGAGCTCGTGACCCCTCAAGTCACGAGTCGTCGGTGTCGGCTGTATAATTGACTGGTGATTCGTGCATGTAGGAGCGCTATTTCCTCTCATTGTCGAGCCGTCGTGAGCAGGAAGTCGGAAAAGAGCAAAAACTGAGGGGGCAGGGCCATTTAAAAATACCTGATGCCCTACAATAACGGGACACAGAGACAGCAGCACTACGGGACACTGCCGTGGAGACTTGCAGCGCAAAATGCAGCACAGAAAAGACGGAGCCTAAACGCCACATTTATCACGCGCCGGAGAAATTGAACAACGCCACTGTCTGTCACCTCACATTAACATAGGACTGAATGCGCGGTGACAGAAATCTAATGTAAATGAAAAGACGCTTGGAATCTGGCGTACATAATGTTTGCTGTCACTGTACGTTTCTGAGGTTTAGTGCACTAAGAAGACTGCAGAACAGGTGCATCCCTGAAGCGTTTTGTGCGGCAGGTCATTGATGGTCTTTCGGAACCGCAGAGGGCGAGTGTGGGACATATTTGGCTGGAAAAAAGCGTGCATATCAAATGTGCTGAATTATACCTGAATCATATTGAATATGGCTTCTACAATTGAACGGAAAACACTAGAGGCGAATGAGTGAGTATACATTCATGTTTTCGTGTATAATTTGTCAAAAGATATATATATATATATATATATATATATATATATATATATATATATATATATATATATATATAGCCTAACATTTATAAACAACAAAAATAAGTGCCTATGTTCGTGATAGAAAGTTTCCAACTGTAAAACAGCCACAGCATAACCGTGCCTTTATCAGTGAGAAAATAATAATATAATCAATCAATTCAGTAATTAAATTAGTTTTATTTAGACCAATTAAATTCTTCTCAACTCATTTGAAGCACAAATACTTTATCTTACAAATATGTGTAAGTAGGCCTATATGTTCAAGAAGTCTGACCACTATTTTACCAGTGGAAGTAGGGAAATACAATAAAGCAAATAATAAAGTTCTTCCGGATATATATATATATATATATATATATATATATATATATATATATATATATATATATATATATATATATATATATATATATATATATATATATGTGATTTTAAGTATTCAGAGGGAAAAAATAAAAGAAAATTGGACAAACTTTCCACTGATTTATATGAATAATTATATAGATTTATGCTTATATGTTTACATACAAAAATGTTAAGATAATTTTTTTTCAAGAGAACTACCATTGTTTTAACCATTGTTTTGCAAAAAGAAAAATAGGTAACTAGAAAAATAAATATATACATTTAAACAAAGATGCAATTTAGAAGAAATGCCATCAAACCTTTTAATAGAGAAAAAAACATTGTATTAAAAATTTAAATGTAACAAATGTATTGTAATCTTTATTTATTGTGTTGTACCTTTTTATATTGTAAATTAATAATTTGAGAATGGGGCCACCGTGGGGACATTTTGATGATGATTAAATGTTTGGCTTTGTTTTGTAATGGTTTATTTAGAGCAGCCATATAATTGTTTTGTAATGGTTTATTTAAAGCAGCCATATAATTGTTTTGTAATGGTTTATTTAGAGCAACCATATAAGGCATGGATGAGTGCCTTGATCCTTTAAATATTATATGCTCCAAATCTGGCACTTATATCTATTTCATGAGATATTTTACATGCTTCCTTAATGAAGCTTTAAGATAAAAGACACCTAAAAAGTTCACATGAAATCAAACCAACTTTGTACATTTGCTTATATGTAACAGTTTTTAAAAAATAAAATACCCCAGGAATTCTTATAAGACTGTTGTATAGATTTTGTTCACAACGTTAACCAGTGTGTGACATGATCTAATTTAAGAGTGCAGTGACCCAAAGCATCTCATTTGCATACTGCACTTTTCTCCCTCTGGTTACGCATCAGCAGTTACAGCACACGTGGTTGTTTAGTTTATAAAATCAAAAGTATCTATGTAGGCTACATCTACAAAAAATAGCACATATGTTTGCTTGTCTGTAGCCTATAGCAGTGTTTCCCAACCCTGTTCCTGAAGGCACACCAACAGTACACATTTTCAACCTCTCCCTAATCAAACACACCTGAATCATCTTATCATAACATCAGAAGAGACTCCAACACCTGAAGTTAATGGGTCAGAAAAGGGAGACATCCAAAATATGTACTGTTTGTGTGCCTTCAGGAACAGGGTTGGGAAACACTGGCCTATAGAATAAACATAACAATACATTTTCGATACATTTTATATTCTATAAAATGCGCACCAGTGACATCTGGTGCTCATAACGATGTATGACATGCTTTAATGGATAAATATGATCTGCAGGGAGCCGGTTGATGAGGTGCTCCAGATGCCGCCGTCGCTTCTGACCTGTGGCGGGTGTCAGCAGAGCATCGGGGACCGGTTTTTCCTGAAAGCCATCGAGCAGTACTGGCACGAGGACTGTCTGAGCTGCGACCTCTGCGGCTGCCGCTTAGGGGAGGTGGGACGCAGGCTTTACTACAAACTCGGCAGAAAGCTGTGCAGGAGAGACTACCTCAGGTAAGAATCTGGGAGAACTTCTGAACAGTATTTAAACGAGACCTGATAAACGGGCGGACTTTGTGATTCGGGGGCCCACGCATTAAAACTTTAAAACGCTCTCTTCCTCTATAGATATTTTGTCTCTGTAGATTTGTTTTGTAGTTTTGTAAATAAACTGCGTGTTAAAATATATATTTTAAGTGGAATCTTTATTTATTCTCTTCATGCAAAATTAAATGCTATAAATTCACAAATAAAAAAGAAGTTCACAAACTAACCATGCACAGTTAATTAGCCATATTTCTGATTAAATCTAAATATTTGCATTGCAGTACATAAACGTTCCACTATTCATGGGGGCCCCCGGTTTTAAAAAAGAAGTAATAACATTAAAATCTTAATGGTTATAGAGAGATTTTACAACATATGATAGATTAAAATTAGATCAACATATTATAAAGTTATAAAAGAACTATATGATTGATATAGGCCTCTTGGCATTGACTGGCCCCTCCTAATTCCCCGGGGCCCTAAGCAGCTGCTTACCTCGCTTATTGGTTAAGTCCGCCTCTGCTGATAAATAGGGGATCAAGTCGATGAAAGTAAGTGAGTGCATAAAATTATGGAATCATTTACTCCCACAAACCTGTTTCTTTTCATCTATTAAACACAAAAAAGATATTTTGAATCGTGTTGGTATATGCCGAATTCTCAACCATGCAAGATTGTTACTTCCCTCTTAAGACCCTGTATAGACCTTCAAACAAAATTGAAGCATGAGCCAAAATGAGTCACTTCAAACAAATAAAACGGCCAAAACAAAGTCCATTTGGGTTTGTTTTGGCAGTTCAAAACAGTTAATTAAAGCAAACCATTTTGGGGGAGTTTGTTTTGGCTCTTAAACGGTATTGAGCCATTGGCCTGTGACTATTATGCAATCAGTGAGTGTGTTTATGAACTCCACCTTTTTGATGTGTGATTGTTTCGTTTCTCATATCCAATAAGGGATGGATATGCAAAGAGATTTTAAAGACTCAGAGGGGCTCACCCTCCAGACGATTGCTCACCACCACCTTCGCTCCGCATCTTCTAAAATTCTAAACACAGTTCAATTCAGGGTCTATACGCTGCAAATAGGAATCTATGTTTAAGGCCCTGGTATATAGTTACAAACGAATGAAGTTAACAAATTTGAAAAGGCTGAGTGAAGGTATACTGTTTTTCGAATCTTCTGACAGATCCATGCTGCAGTAGGTGGCGGGGCTGTAAATGTGTCCCGCTGCTCACATCAGTGGACAATGGCTTAGGCAGATGAACAGTTGCACGAGAATCGCCACTTCAGTGAATGTTTACATTGTTTTGTTTTTTTTGTCAAGGCACTTCTTGTCTGTTGCGTGACTCCCTCCAAGACTTTAAAATCACTTCTTGAGCAATCATATGGGTGCAGATACATCAGTACCAGTGTATTCATGTGGCTTGTGTTGTTTTGTTGAATGTTGTTCTCCTGTCTGACCTCCATAGACGCAAAGAAGGCAGAGTTTCAGAACACAATCACTGATTGCGTAATCGTCATGAACCAATGGTAGTCCTACAACTCCCACAAAAGTTTGCTTTGGTGAGCAATTTCAAACTGCCCAATCAAACATTTGGCTGGATTTTGTTCAAAATAACGTCATTTCTGTTCATTGTTCGATTTCATTTGAGGTATACCGCAGCCTTTAGGGTTAAGGGTTGTAGCGTGTGAGGGGTTAGGATTAAGAGTGAGGTTGAGTGACAAATGACCCCATGCGACAGTAATGAGTTTATTAGCACAATTACAACAAAACCTGGAAGTGATGTATCAACTAGACAACTAGAGCTTAGGATATTTTTACATACAGCATGGTATCCTGTTTACTCATTACTTTGAAAAAGCACCTCATGCATTCTTCTGTGATATTTAGTGTATTCTGCAGCTCTGTCTGTGCTTGTTTACAGCACCACATTTTTTATCTTTTCATCAAGACACAGACAATTCTTGTGTATGGAGCCAACACTTTTAGAATCTGCAAAAGTAAAATAACAAACAGATCATTGCCTTCTGAATGAGCCTCAAATATGGAAGTAATAGCTTGTTTTGCTACAGTGGATTGTTATTGTTTACCAGCATTCTTCAAAATATCTTGTTTTGCGTTCAATAGTAAAAGAAACTCATAAAGGTTTTGGAGTATATGTGACAGTGAGTACATTTTCATGTTTTAATGGAAAATCCATTATAAACCATTGCTCTTGTGAGCCATTAGATGTTTTTTATGAAGCAGTTTGCTCAAAAATGAACATTTAAAGATTAATTGATTGATTTTCTGGCTATACAAGATGTGACTTTCTTCAGCTCAAGAGAAATAGAGTTTTTAGGATAAAACTTATCACCATGTGATGTGAAAAAAGTTTGCTTTTTAAAGTCCAAAATCAACAGTCATGTAGACATGGGACGATAACCGGTTTCAAGGTATACCATGGTTTGGAAAAGTCAAGGTTTTAAAACCGCTAAAGCTTTCTGCTATACCGTTTCTACAGTACATGTACAAACATTTTTTTTAGGTTTTCATTTTAGTTTTTTAGGACAACAATATCTCCAGCAGATTAGATATCCAATGATGCCATTTAAATTGTAAAGAAATGTGTGTTTTGGAAACTAATGAAGACGGCAGAAGTCAATGATTTATTTGAATTATTTAGCCTGACATGTTTGCTGTTCCAAAATATTTAAATGTTTCAAAAAATAAATATATACTTGCTGCGTCCTAAATCGCCTACTACTTAGTTGGAACGAACGATTAAAAATGCATTCTGTACAGTATGAATGTGAGTAGCATAAATAGAGCTCTGACATAATACGGATACCATTTTTGTCATCATCACTTGATATACCCACTTCACTCCCAATCATGATTTCTCTCGTGGTGCATCATGGGATAGTATAGCATCCATCTGATGTGCACTTCAGAATCTCACCGCCAAGTAGTAGGTCATCTGGGTGCTTCTCACATATTGTTTTTCGAATTTTATGAATTCGTACATACTACTCCCCTTGCATATTGTTATTAGCGTACTATATAATATGGAAGTTTGCGATTTCGGACGCAGCCATTGTGTTCAAAGCAGAAAAAAAGTCCTTGGTTTTTACTTAGACATTTAAAAAATACATATTTTAAAGCAGTAATCACAATACCATGAAACCGTGATATTTTTATGCAAGGTTATCGTACCATTAGAAAGTTATACTGGCCCATCCCTATATTCATGCAGCTTTAATGTGATCAAAATAAGGGGCTTTATATAAAATGATGAACTTTTTAATTACAAATGTTGTAGCTTCACAAAATGTTTGATTGTAGACGTCATTGAATGGTCAGATGTCATGTAGGTGGCAAGAACCAAAATGTTGTTAACAAGGTTCAACTGACATTAAATCGATGTACATTTGTGATAGGGCTTTGTTTGAGCGTTGATATCGCAATGTGTGTATCCCATTTCAGTTTATTATTATTTATTAAAGATTAAAAGATATATATTATAAAGATATATATATATATATATATATATATATATATATATATATATATATATATATATATATATATATATATATATATTTTTTTTTTTTTTTTTTTTTTATTATAAATTTTTCAATGATGACCATGTTATTTTACATTTGATTGTTCAATTTCTGTACTTGCTGTTACAGTTACTGTTAGACTGCCCTGAAGACCATAAAGCACTGTTTATTTATTTTTTACTGCATGGTCAAATACTTGATTAATCCAGTCGATCTAAATTAACAAAATCTTCTATCTTCCAAATAAAGTTATTTAAATCATCTGATGAAATTTTATTCATATCATGATGAATACAATTTTTTGGAACAATTGGAGTGAGAGTAAATGACATAATTTTTATTTTTAATTAAATATCACAGACTGTAAAAAAATGGGTAAATATCCCTTTCATAAATTTAGCTCATAGCTCCCTCTGTTGGTGAAAATAATCACTACATTGTTTCCTTCCTTACAGACTGTTTGGTCAGGACGGACTCTGTGCTTCCTGTGAAAAGAGGATCCGGGCCTTTGAAATGACCATGCGTGTGCGTGACAAAGTCTATCACCTCGAATGCTTCAAATGCGCTGCCTGTCAGAAACACTTCTGTGTCGGAGATCGTTACCTGCTCATCAACTCGGACATTGTGTGTGAGCAGGACATTTTTGAGTGGACCAAACTCAACGGCAGCATAGTATAGTGTTCTGCCAAAATCAGAAACAAAATGTAACCTGTCAGCATTTGCAACAAACCCTTTACTAATAGAACGACAATAACAAAATATATTTGAAAGAAATAATCTTTCTGGCTGTAGTAGCTGTGCTCTGAGTGCTCATCTCTGTTTGTTATTTAAACTTGAGAAAAATGCCACCAGGTTTCCCAGAGATGGGTTGCAGCTGGAAGGGCATCCACTGTGTAAAACATATGCTGGATAAGTTGGCGGTTCATGCCGCTGTGGCGACCCCTGGCTAATAAAGAGACTAAGCTGAAAAGAAAATGAATGAATGAAAATTGCCACCAGCAACATGAACCTTTTTGTTTTTGTTAGAATTGGTGTATTTTTGAAGAACAGCATTATACAGTTTGTAATGTATTGCAATAAAAAACTGATTCCTTTTGCTACTTTCACAGAACTACTTCGATTTGAACTATAGTATTATTTGTTTTGAAGTAACACAATTGCAATAAAATGTCAGACATCTTAGAAAGATGCTTCTTATTCTCTCAAGCTGCAATTTGTTCAATGGACAACTGTTTTCTATGTCAATTTTAAAAATGTATTTTATTTCTGTGATGCAAAGCTGGATTTTCAGCAGTCTTTACTCCCATCTTCAGTGTCATATTAGCTTTAATTGAAGCTCAAGAAAAAATAAATTCACATGATTTTTTTATTGTGCGCTGCTTATTTTTTGTGAGCTATATGTTATCAAAGGGCCAACAGTGCACACCCAATACTCTCCAAAAGAAAATATTGTTTACATTTCAAACATATTCTGTACATATTGTATGTCAATTTCTACCCGATCTGACACCCAAAACTTATTGTTGGTGTAGTTATATTTACTCCTACCAAATTCAGTCATGTTAGATCATTTTTTTCACCTCAGTCCAGATAAATTAGATACTTATCTGCTATGCTCTTCACATGAAGTAAACACAAATATTATAAAGTGAGAAATGAGAAGAATTAAGATACCATCGCATAGCCAGATTAAGGTCTGATGTTATAGAAAGTTCTCATTTACATTTGATCATGTGGCTTGAACTTTAAAAAAGACTGCAACAAAAAACAAGCAGTTGAAATAAAATCCATATAATGTTATATGGCAGTAACTAAATTAGGCAAATGGATACCATTCAAGAAAATGGGCTAGAATGGTAATTTTAATGACTGGCTGAATGTGACATGGATGTCAGTGCCATATGGCTCTTGTAAGTATATTTCAGAAACTTAATTTAATTTATTTTTTATTCACAGTCAACTCAAGTATTTATAGAGAATAGTCTGAAAACAAGAAAATATCCAGTGAGGGGAAGTTTTTAGGGTTAAAAATGCCCAGAATTTGTTGTAAACATCATGAAAGCAAGAATCATCATGTCACCCTGATAGCACACAATACACACATCACTGAAACTTTTAATTGGTGTTAGTGTTTACATCTAGAAGACGTAGAGTTCAAATCAAAATTAAACGTCAATTTTTGGGCGTGAAATTTCAGTTAGATTGTCTAATAACATTAAAATGTTTGTTAAGCAGAATAAAAAAATACGATTACCTGACATATGAACAGAGCAGATGTTTTCCAGACAAAACTATCTCTAAAATAATGCAGACATTCGTATACTGCTGGGTAATCATTCAGGCTGATGGTGGTTTAATGGTGTGTTTGGATTTTCTTTCTATCCTCCCTCTTACATTAAGTAGGAAATTGAGCATTGTTTAAATGCTACGACCTACCTTTTGATGCTGATCATATCCATCCCTTTATGACTGTAGTGGATTCATAGCCATTACCGAGGAGTTAACTTCTGCTTAACCTCATATAATCATCCAGCAGGACAACGCCAAAAACTGGTTTCTTAAACATGATCACGAGTTTGAGTATGCCATCGAAAGGTCACGGCAGAGCTCACAAATACATGGAGGATTAAAGACTACAAATAAAATGGTCCCCCAATTTGAGTTTGAGGAAAACCTGTGTATGAATTAACTGTACTCACAGTGAACATAGATGCTGGGAAGACTTTAAGACAATGAATAAATAATGTAAAATTCTGTCAAATGTGTCGTTTGTGGAGATCTTATAGCCTCTACCAATTATTCAGAGGGGGGCGCCAAATATCCAAACAAATGTGCATTAACACGTAAAATATTCTATACAGCATGTGACTTTTTGATATCTAAGTTATTTATAATTTATTTACAATTATTGGACAATTAACAATTATCGTACACATTCAGATTTTGGTTAATGACACTATTTTAGATGTTATATTTGCTAATGTATACAGTGCCTTAAAAGAAATCTATTGTTTACAGTTTTATTGTTTATTTGTGTAACCATAAAAGAATGAGATTCATCAAAATTAAAACTATTATAATTATGAAATAAATTATATATTTTGTCTGTTTAAGAAATTTCATGTATCATTTTTTTTCATCATATATCATATTATTTATTGAACATAAAACAATTAGATTGTCCCAAAAACCCTTTAAGAACTGTGATGTTTCAAGTCATTTTAAATAAATAGTTTAAAAAAATAGTTTAAACAAGCAGTAAAAGTAATTATTTTGTGTGATTTTCAATCAAATTAATTTAATTTAATGTAATGTGTAATTATGTGTATTGCAATATAATAGCCATATATATATATATATATATATATATATATATATATATATATATATATATATATATATATATATATATATATATATATATATATATATGAGAGAAATGTAATGTAGGCTCCTGTACTGTATTGGTAGTGCGAATATCGGTATTGGTACTGGAATCAACCAAAAATGTTTTGTCAAACTCCTGATTGGCTGAATGTTAAACGGATCCAATCCATATTCAATAAAAAAATTTTAATGCAGAAAAATAGTGTTCTGTTCTGTATTGGTACTGTAATCATCCAAAAGTTTTTGTTGAAATTTAAATTGGCAAAAAATATATAAAAATCCCATCGATTCATCACTTTAAACTTTCATTAAAATACCCACAGATATGAAACCGTATGAGAAAACATCATGCAGAATAGATGCTGACGCAGCTCTATACTGCAGATCATAAATCTTCCTCCATTCCATCAATGGCTTTTACACATGTTTCTGGAGTTGTAAGTTATTCTCCCCATATGTAAGTGTTTCTGGACAGGACTGACCCACAACTGGAGCTTCTTCTGTAAGGCCCTGCCTGATGGTGAAGATTAAAGGTTTTGAAGGCCCGCATGAACATTTGAGCCACAGAAACTCTTTGAAAACCTTTCAGTTCTGCTGGACTTAACCTAAGAATTTGACGCATCATCTAAAAGGCGCACACATTAGTGTGATGGCAGATTTTAAAAAAGAAGAAGAAGAAAAAGAAGTGGTCTGGAGTCCAGCTGTCTAAAGCCTTGAGGCTCTGTAAGATCTCAGCTGCTGATTGAAGATACAGTTCATATATGGGATAATATTAAAACTGAAAACTGAAATAGTTCCAATCTGATGAAGAACTTGAAGCTAAAAGCATGTCTGATCTCATACATGTGAATTCCATTCAGGTTCTGGGGTCAGCGTAAAAATACAGCTGGTGGCAAATTTATGAGCCCTGCTATGAATTGTTAATTATTTTTGAAATACTTAGCAAGTGCTGTATTTTTCAACACATTTTAAACATAATCATTTAATAAATAATTATTTCGTCATGATGATAGTAGATAATATTTTACTAGCTATTTTAAGTACAAGTGCTTTTTAAATTTAAAGGCTAGTTTAATTAGGTTAGGCTAATTTGGCAAGTCATTAAACAACAGTGGATTTTTGTGTAGACATCAAAATAGGTATACAATTTTATATTGATTGTAAAAATGGTTTAATTAATGTAAAAAAAAGGTTTTATTCCTGCCAAATAATAATAATAATAATAATAATAAAGAATTTCTCTAGAAGAAAAAATATATAATAGTAAATATTGTGAAAATGAACATCACTTGGAAAACATTCATTCATTCATTTTCCTTCGATTTAGTCCCTTTATTAATCAGGCATCGCCACAGCAGAATGATCCGCCAACTTATGCAGCATATGTTTTACACAGTGGATGCCCTTTCAGCTGTAACCCAGTATTGGAAAACACCCATACACTCTCACATTCATACTCATACACTTTGGCCAACTTAGTTTATTCAATTCACAATTCATGTCTTTGGGGGAAACTGGAGTACCCAGAGGAAACCCACGCCAACACGGGGAGAGCATGCAAACTCCACACAGAAATGCAAACTGACCCAGGGACTTCTTACTGTAAGGTCACTAATTTTAACAGGAGGGCTAAAAATGTACCTTCAACTATATGTAGCAAACCCCCATCCAAGACAGAATTTATCTTTGTATCACTGTTTTTAACAGAAAATAAACCAAACGCTTTTCATGTGGTAATGTCATAATAGGGTATATGCCGAAGCATGCTAATAGGACTTTGAATTTGCCAGTAACCCAGGTTAAGCGCTTCCGGTCAATTGTATGCCAATGCAAAAATCGGCGCATTTAAGGTCAGTTTTTAAAAAAAATCAGCGATCTCCACTAGCTGAGTGATATCCGATATAAAGTGGGTCTCAGATTGTACACGAAGCACTGCATTAGATAACATTTCCCCTGTCGTGTCTTTATAATATGAGCATTTATTTTACCCCATTATATTCAATGGAGCTTCTGCGCTAGCCTGCCGATTCTGACGGTCGCGTGCAAGTAAACAGCTTTTTATCTCGTTTAACGCTTGAACAATTAAATGAATGCCAAAGTTTATTTAACTGAATGTATTTTACTTACATTACAACATCGATGCTGTAAAAGGAACCGTATAAAATGGAAAAAAACTCACAATAACAGGTCACCGGAAGTTTATCAGTATGGGAAAAATACTAGCTCGGCATATACCCTATTGGAGCCCTGAAAACACAGCCTTTTGAAAAAGATACAAAGAAAAGAAATACCATTACTATGGTGACATCATAGACATGTGCATTACTTGGTCAGTGAGAGAAATTGAAGAGTTTGCCGCTCTACCTTTGGAGATCCCATTGGATAAATCATTGGATAATGACTGATTTTCATGACAATCACATTGCAGCTTTATTATCCAATGATATTCTGATTTGTGTATTTTGAAGAATGTTGATACGTGGTAGCCACTGACTTTGACTTCAGGAAAATAATTCTATGGAAGTCAGTAGCTAGTTCCAACATTCTTCAAAATATATTCTTTCTTCATTCATTCATTTATTTTCCTTTGGCTTAGTCTATTATTTATGCTGCTGTTTATCTGACGTAATACATGATAAACAGACACGCATGTGGGAACGGTGGGCAGAACCAACTCATTTACATTTAAAGACACACATTACAAATACAGCTACACTTTGGTCTGAGCCCAAAATGGGCAGATTCTGGACAGCATAATAAATAACAACCCAGGGTCATTCTGAAACCGTAGTCCCGTGGACATTTCTGGAGACCACGAAATACGTCCAGGGAGGTACGTATTTTTGACAGTGCTTTTTCGTATCTCGAATGTCTCGAGAGCGTTGTTCGCGCCCGTGCTGTTCTCGCGTAAACCCACCAGAGGCTGCTGTTGGCCGACAGTCTGTCTGACTGATTGAGTGATTGAGTTGGCGACCGGCCAATCGACTGATCCACCCTCCTCCTTCCCTGAACCCAACCAATTTTACTGATTGACCGGCCCACCCACTTACTTCCCTAAACCCAGCCGACCAGCCAACGATTTTACAAAAGGCGTCCAGAAAAAGAAAAGCCCTTGTCTGATTTTTACCCCGTTTTCAGATTTTCCACCACATTCTCAACTCTGTTTATTCACTCGTTCATTTTGTTTTTTGGATTCTGTTTCTAGAACCGCTCTTCCACGGACTCGAACCCGGTCGCCATCGTCAACTCCTCTCTGCGTCTCAAGTCCGCTGACGTACACGACGAGCTAACTGGACAAACTGGTTGTGGCGGGAAAGCCCTCCACACGGAGGTAAGCGCTCAGCCAGTAAGCCGCACCACAACGTTCGCTTAAAAAAATATGTACCTCCGGCTACATAATTCGCGGTCTCCAGAAACGTCCGCAGCACTACGTTTTTAGAATGAACCTGTGTTGATAAATAATCTGATGGGTATTTTGAGCTGAAACTTTACTAGCACATACTGGAAACACCAAATAATTTTCTTTAAATATATTTGAAATATTTATAACATTTTATATTTTTAATATAAAACGGACACATTTTTGTTTCTTGAACGGAGCATAAAAGTCATGTCATTTTGTGGCTAGAGGGGGCATATTTACAACAAACAAAGGTGTAGTTTAATGACGGCCTGACTGAGTGTGAAATCGTGGGAGTTGTGATCTTCATTACATCCAATGGGCCTCCTACAGAAACCATGTTCATGGATGAGCTAAAGTATTCAACGCTTATTATCATGGTAGTAAAAGCAATAATAGCAAAAGTAATGTCTCATTCAGACTAGCAGTGACTTTGTAGCTGCCTGTCGCTCCGGGTGGCGATCTGCTGCAAATGCAGGTCTGTGTAAGTCTACAGCACGGAGAATAAAATCGACCTGAGAGAGGATCACGTGAGCTCTACTGATGCTCCTATTGGTTGTCACTCAAGAAAGTTGCTCTTTATTTGCATAAAACTGAAGGATTCTTAACTTTGTCGCGCCACTCGACACGCCCATCTGGTCGCCGGAGGTCGCTGTTGCTCACATAGAGGGAGGTCACCAGAAGTCGCTCAAATTCCATTGAAATGAACGGTCGCTTGTCGCTTTCCCACTGCGAGTTGCTCGTAGTGTGATTAAGGCTGAAGGCTGAAAGCTGTCGAAGTGAAATGTAGAGTTAAAGCGATAGCTGATGAGAGACGAGCACAATGCGGCACAAAAGCAGCGGAGATTTTATTATGCCACATCATTGGTTCTTCCTGTCATGATCATGTTATGAAGAAGCAGCATTTATTTTTATAATTCTAATGCATGTGTTATAATGCTGCTCTGTGTAGTCTACAAAAATGCACAACAATGCTTAAAGTATCTTTGGTATTTCCCTGTTTTCTATAAAACCAAACCACAAATTGAGTGTGTGTGACATCATTAGCACTTTCGACACAGCCTGTGTCACTAAAATCTGTTGGATTTTAACATTCTTCAAAACATCTGGGATAATTTAAGTCAGCAAAATATATTACACTATTTTAGAAGTCTTTTGATACTTTCATGAAAAATATGAAAACTGAAAACAAAAATGAAACTTCTGTCATCATTTACTCATTCTCCACCTGTCACAAACCTGACTTTCTTTCTTCTGTTGATCACAAACACTGAAGAATATTCTGAAGAACCCCCCCCCCCCTCTCCCCAAATTGTTCAGAATATCTTGTTTTGTATTCAACAGAAGTAAGAAATTGATAAAATACTACTTGAGTGTAAGTAAATGGTGAGTCAGCAAATATTTATTTTGGCGGGAACTATTCCTTAAACTAAAGAATATACACTACTGGTCAAAAGTCACCTTTGTTTATTATTCATTTTATTAAATAATTCAAATAAAATCATTCTGTTCATCAAGACAGCATTTATTAAATGTAAAAAAAGTGTTAAACTGTTAAATACTTATTAATTAATTAATTCATTTTCTTTTCGGCTTAGTCCCTTTTATTAATCTGGGGTCGCCACAGCGGAATGAACTGTCAACTTATCCAGCATATGTTTTACACAGCGGATGCCATTCCAGCTGCAACCCATCACTGGGAAACATCCATACACTCTCATTCACACACATCCACCCACACGAACACGGGGAGAACATGCAAAATCCACACAGAAACGCCAACTGACCCAGCCGAGGCTCGAACCAGCGTGCCTGTGAGACCTTCTTGCTGTGAGGCACCACCGTGCAACCTAAAAACTTATTTATTAAACATTTATTTATTACTTATTGTATGTAGTTTCAAATGAAATTATTACTCCAGTCATTATTGCTTTTATTACTATTACCAATAATAATATTAATAATAATAATAATAATAATAATAATAATAATAATAATAATAATAATAATAATAATAATAACAATAATAATAACAATAATAATTAAAATTTCTGAAGGATCATGTGACTCTGAAGACTGGAGAAATGAAGATGAAAATTCATCATAAAAATCACTGGAATAGATGAATAAATTAAATGATAAACTACTTTTAAACAGTTATTTTATAGTGCAATAACATCTCACAATTTTACAATTTGTACTGTACTTTTGATGAAATAAATGAAGCCTTATTAAGCTGGAGAAGCTTATTTCAAAACATTTAAAAATCCCACTTACTCCAAACTTTTGACCGGTAGAGTATGTATAAAGTTTAAACATAAATTGTAAAAAATCCATCATTTTTTAAATAAAAATATTAACTAAATATAAAAAATTGTAAAAAAAAAAAAAAAAAAAACACAATAAAATAACACCAGTCTAAAGTGTCAGCATAAAATAATTTCCAGTGTTGCTATCTTTAAAAAAATTCGTAAATCTGGACATGTAAAAGTAAAAGTATGCTGAATATCCACATGAGCATCTGTAGTTTATTTCAATCTGACTACGCTTTGTTCAAAGGTGCTGTCATACAGTCTTTTGAAACTCTGTATTGATGTGCTCATTGTGTTCCATAGAGTTCTTATTTGCAGCAATTATTTTTAGCCTGCAAACTCTTGGGTATCATTTTTCAAGTTTGGATCAGCACATAAGATGATTCTACGTGACTATTGAACATTCAACCAAGCCTATAATAACAGAGTAAATGTTCTGTGAGAGAACTGGCTCAGGTCAGTTTAAAAAAAACTGGGATAAACAGACGGGTGATAAAACATCACAAAACTAAACCCTCTCCACAGCGGCAAAGAAATGTTTTTCATTATCTTGGGAATTTTCTACAATCTATTATTTGTTCCATCTGCATCTTTCTGACTCCACTTTATCTCCGTAGCTCATTTCTCTGTGATGCAGATTCTTTATGGATCGTGTTTGTCTATATTGTTTTCTAAGCTGCCTCGCTGCATTTTGCATAATTGCGTAATTGTTTACAGAAATCCAACTCTAAACTTTACAGCTTTCAGATTTTCAGTGTTGACTACATTCCAGATCTATAAGTGATCTGTTTTGTGCTGCAGTGCTGCAACGGAGATTGGCAGCAAGAAAGAAAGAAAGACACACACAGATGGATTCATATAACAGACACCCAGTCTCTGTGAAGATATGATACACTGTTTTTTCAGGAAGTTGATTCACGTTGGAGGATCCAACACTTTCATGGCAATTCATAACTTATTGGTTTAGTGGCTAATCCATATGAAATTGTACGATCTCATTCATACAGTTTTGTACAATTTGCTTATCCCCAATGACGATTGGGATAGGGGTGGGGTTGGGTGCCACGCCTCTTTTTAAAAATGATACAATTTTTTTACGACTGAGCTCATATGAATTAGCCACTAAACTAACAAAACATAAAATAGTTATGTTTCCTTGTGAGTTCAGGCAGAAGGATCAGAACATATGCGCATAAAAGAGATTTATACCTGCAAAAGACATTGTTCAGGTGTAACAAGGTTGATTAAAACACTCAAAATTCAATGAAAGAGATGATCATCACTTTTATATGTTCAAGTGCATAGTGTGGAGGATATCATGAGGTCTTGAGGCAATCAGATGTAAAACACAATATTTGTGTGTGATTTAATTTGTAAATCGGTCAGATTTGACCCGAACACTACAGGAAGGTTAAATTATGTCTAAGCTTGCATGCAAGTCTGATTCTATTGAAATGGTCAGCAATATCAGATTTTCTAAATCTGAATCTTGAAAAAAATTAAGAAAGTTGCTTTTATTTAATTTTAGTATTTTGAAATGATATATTATCTATGTGTGGGGGGATGCACGGTGGCGCAGTGGGTAGCACAATCGCCTCACAGCAAGAAGGTCACCGGTACAAGCCCCAGCTGAGTCAATTGGCATTTCTGTGTGGAGTTTGCATGTTCTCCCTGTGTTCGCATGGGTTTCCTCCAGGTGCCCCACAAGTCCAAAGATATGCGCTATAGGTGAATTGAATAAACTAAATTGGCTGTAGTGTATGTGAGAGTTTGCAAAAGTGTGTGGGTGTTTCCCAGTGTTGGGTTGCGGCTGGAAGTACATCCACTGCATAAAACATGTGCTGGAAAAGTTGGCTAAAAAGAAAATGAATGAAAGAATGAATGAAAATATAGGTCTGTTGTGCAAATGAAGGCACAAAAGTGTGGTAATACTTTGGTTTCTTATTGATTATATTCAGGGCTTGACATTAACTTTTTTGATCACCAGCCACAGTGGCTAGTAGTTTTCCAACCTTACTAGCCACTCTGCAAATTTCACTAGCCCCAATTTTGTTGTTGGGAAAATATATTTTATATGCATAAAAAAGACTTTGACATGCTAAAATACTTGATTTAGATTTTGTGTTATGTCCACATGCCTCCTCATTCATTTCACTTTTTGTGTGTCGTGTATGAGCAAATGGGTCATGGTTTCACAGTATAATATTGCAATTAGCCTTTATTTCACATGACTTTTCACAACTCAAAATGAAGGATTTACCAAATTTATCTCTGACCACACCAAACAATAATTATTACTTAGCCACAAATTTTAAATGTGTCAAAACTAGCTAAATATATCTGTATACTATACTTTTTATCTAACAAAACATTTCTTTAAAAAACAAAGAAAAACTATTGACTTTTAAAAATAACTATTGTCATGTATCAAAAATATGCACAGAAATCAGTTAATAGAAACGAGTCATTAAACTCATGTTGAAGAAATCTTCTCTTCGTAGATTATATATATATATATATATATATATATATATATATATATATATATATATATATATATATATATATATATATATATATATATATATATATATATTTACAGTTGAAGTCAGAATTATTAGCTCTCTGTTGTTGTTTTTTTCTATCAGTTTCTGTTAACAGAGAGATTTTTTTCAGCACATTTTTAAACATAATAGTTTTAATAACTCATTTCTAATAACTGATTTATTTTATCTTTGCCATGATGACAGCAAATATCATTTTACTAGATATTTTTCAAGGCACTTCTATACAGCTTAAAGTGACATTTAAAGGCTGAATAAGGTTAATTAGTTTATCTAGGCAGGTTAGGGTAATTAAGCGAGTTATTGTATAACAATGGTTTGTTCTGTAGACTATTGAAAAAATATTTAGCTTAATGGGGCTAATAATTTTGACCTTAAAATGGATTTAAAAAAATTTAAAACTGCTTTTATTCTAGCCGAAATAAAACAAATAAGACTTTTTCCAGAAGTAAAAATATTATCAGACATACTGTGATCAAACATCATTTGGGAAATATTTAAAAAGGAAAAAAAATCCAAAGGGGGGCTAATTATTCTGACTTCAACTGTACAGTATATACAGCATATATATATATTCATCATTATTATTATATGCATTATATCATAGGCCTGTTTCATATTACTTAAATTAATCGTATGGTACTTTTAGGGCAGCACGGTGGCGCAGTGGGTAGCACAATCACCTCACAGCAAGAAGGTTGCTGGTTCGAGCCTCAGCTAGGTCAGTTGGCATTTCTGTGTAAAACATATGCTGAATATGTTCCGCTGAGGCGACCGCAGATTAATAAAAGGACTAAGCCGAAAAGAGAATGAATGAATGAATGAATGAATGAATAGTACTTTTATTCAAACTTTGTATGGAACGGTTAAGTATAAGTCAACCAATTCCACAATGTCACAATGTCATGCCTTCTTGTTCGGGTGATGTGAAACGGCAACAGTTTGGATTCAGTGTTTGAGTTTGATCCAGTTTTTGTAATTGCTCCATTCCATAACATGCCTGCTTTCAATAAAAAAAAAAACATCACTATAGGAGTCCTTGAGAGAGGTTTGCTTGAAGTGAGTGTGATGTATTGAAGAGCTCTAAAAAATGTGAATGACATTTTCAAAAATAATTTATACTAACTCCAAAACAATTGTTACCCATTTAAAATTGTAAATGTGGTCTTATAAAATAGTTTGGGGATCACCGCATTACATTAAAATTATTTAATATGAATGAGACATTTGTTACCAGATTTTTATGTGTAGAATGACTTTGGATATGATGGAAATAGTATTTTACAGCCTATAAATGATATTATGTTCTGTAAATGTTCTCTGGTGAAGACTTTTTTTGTTGTTGCATAAAATATATCATAACGTACTAGAATCAGCAACCAAACAGCACTGTTTTTCACAATACATTATTTTCAAATGCAAATCTTTACAGTTTAAAAGTTTAGGATTAGAAAGAGTTTTTAAAATAGACTAATTCAACATGAGGATTATTTAGATAACAGATTCCATCTCTTTTATTTCTGAAAAATAAAGGCAGAGATGAGTTTGGAGCTGTCAGTATTCATAGCACTAGTTTCTGAGATGATGCTGCCACAAAGAGAGTCAAAAAATTGTCACATAATTCTAACTTTTACTCAGTACATACCAAGCCATTACCAGATGCCCAAAATAAAAATAAATAAATAAATAATTAGTGAACTGCATGTTGTCATTGGTTTTATGGATATTGCTTCTACTGTATATCCTATTTGCTTTGCTTCTGAATATCCTTCTCTGCTTTGTTTAGTGACACAGTGAAAACTGGTCTCCTTAGTTACAATTAGAGATTTTAGACTATATACAGTTGAAGTCAGAATTATTAGCCCTCTTGTTTGTTTTATTTTCATCTTTGCCATGATGACAGTAAATTATATTTGACTAGATATTTTTCAAGACACTTCTATACAGCTTAAAGTGACATTTAAAGGCTTAACTAGGCTAATTCGGTTAACTAGGCAGGTTAGGGTAATTAGGCAAGTTATTGTACAACGATGGTTTGTTCTGTAGACTATCGAGAAAAAATAAATAGCTTAAAGGGGCTAATAATTTTGACCTTAAGATGATTTTGAAAAACTTAAAAACTGCTTTTATTCTAGCCAAAATAAATAAAACTTTCTTCAGAAGAAAAAATATTATCAGACATACTGTGAAAATTTCGTTGCTCTGTTAAACATCATTTGGGAAATATTTAAAAATAATAATAATAAAACAATAATAATTCTGACTTGAACTGTAGTGAAAGTCTACAGTCTACTCCTATAGTGATATTTAATAATTAAATTATTGAACCTGCTTCATAAATACTGAATGTATAGTCATTAAAGTCTGGTCAAGGCCAAGATGAGAC
This sequence comes from Danio aesculapii, assembly GCF_903798145.1. Classification (NCBI taxonomy): domain Eukaryota; kingdom Metazoa; phylum Chordata; class Actinopteri; order Cypriniformes; family Danionidae; genus Danio; species Danio aesculapii. The sequence goes on along the minus strand of NC_079452.1, from coordinate 54,777,326 downwards.
TCACAGCAGAACAACTGCATGGGACTCAAGACTTTAGGTTCTTTCTTATCATCTAAACTGAACTGCATTTGAGAGCCAGACAGGCGACTCAAAAAAACCTTTTCTTCCATGTGATATCAATTGAAATATTAGCTGTAATTCAATAAGCCGTTGGTGGGCAGTCCGCGTGAGCCTGAGGCGTAAAGTGAAAAGGTGGATGAGAGGATCTTTTGTTTTCAACACTTAGCTCTTACCAGTACCTAAAAACCTGAGTCATGTGCTTTTATACTATATGTGTGTAATTTTAGAATGGAAGTTACATTTTATGACTTTTTATTTTTCAGAAAAAAATCCTTAATGAAATAGTTTTCAATACTAACACAAATTATATCAAGTCATCTCAAAAAATATTGTTTGTATGTAAGGACATTTTGTCTTGAAAATATTGACCTCCACTTCCTGAATCACACTTTCAGGTTTGATTATCATTAAATAACGGTCTGATTTTCTACTAACTTACTTACTCACTCCCAGGGTCGTTTATATGAAGTTGATATTTAGCTGCACCATGTTGGTGTTTCGTAACATTCAATTTTTTACAAGGTGGATCATTAGTCCAACACTCAACCCCCAACCTGGAGGACATACACACATTCACTACAGACAATTTAGCTTACCCAATTCACCTATAACACATGTCTTTGGGAAAACAGAGAACCCAGAGGAAACCCACATGGACACGGGGAGAGGATGCAAACTCCACAAAGAAATGCCAACTGACGCAGCCGGAGCTCGAACCAGCGATCTTCTTGTTGAAGTAACAATTTGCATGAAACATGAATTCTCTGTAATTGTATTTATAATACATTTTGTGTCTGTGCCTACGTCCTGGTCAACTCTGTTACAATCAGGTATGAAAATCTTTAGGGCACTGCTGGAAAAAGGATGTGAGTTGCTTAAAGTGATGTCACTTCCTCTGTTGGGAAACTCTGCAAGGCATTGAGGCATGTTGTGTTTCCTTTAATTCATTTACATTTAGCCATTTAACAGATGCATTCAGCGATTCAACAATAAGAGGCAATACACATAACAAGTGAAAATTATGCAAAGAAACTGTTTGTGCTCAGAGAATTAAGTGTTAGAGTTAGGAAAGAGTGTTTTTATTTATTTATTTATTTATTTATTTATTTATTTATTTATTTATTTATTTATTTATTTATTTATTTATTTATTTATTTATTATTTCATCGCCTTGGAATTATAAGGTTCTATCAGCCTTCTGAATGATTTTGAGATGTTGAGCTTAAAAGTTTTTTGCATTTCATAGCAAACAGTATGTGTGTAACAGTTGTTTTTTTTTTTAAATAAAAAGTCTTAAAATGTAAACAACTTATAAAAAACATCCCATAATGTAAATAAGCTGTCATTTACTAAGAATATGTCAACAACTCAATTTTGACAAAAATGTCAGATAGAACCTTATAATTCAAAGGTGACGATTTATTCATTTATTTTTTTTTAGAGAAGAGTGTTTCTACAGATGGTTTGTCAAGCCCACTTACCTGTGTAAAGCATGCTTTATAAATTCATAATGTTGTATTTATATTTTTTTTGTATTGAGTAATTGTAAGAACGTATCTGCGGCAAATGTGCAAAACAGGTATGATTGTCACCGTTTTCTACAGGTGGTTTGTCAAGCCTACTCACCTGTGTGAGGCACACTCAGAATTGATAATGTTTTGAAGTTGTCATGTAGTGAGGTGGGGGAAAGAAGATGAGGTCTTGGTTTTGTTCTTCAGACGATCTCTGTCATTTGAATGATGCCAGATACTCCAGCCTTGAAATGACCAAAGCTTGGACTAAAAGTTGTGCAACATGATTAGTTCAGAAGGGTCTGATTTTTCTGATGTTAAAAAGTGCAAACCTGCATGATTGAGCCTTGTTAGAAATGTGCTCTTTGAAGGACAGAGATAGATAGATACTGTAGTTAGATAGATAGATCAGAATCAGAATCAGAAAGAGCTTTATTGCCAGGTATGTTCACACATACGAGGAATTTGTTTTCGTGACAGAGCTTCTACAATGCAACAGGATTACAGAGACAGGACAAAAAACAGATAATAAATATATTAAAAAATAGAAGTAAGTAGTGAGTGCAAATATACAGATTGACAAGTGTATGTACATGTTTATTACTATATACAACGTTATATGTGCAGCTGTTATGTGCAAATTGGCATGTAAAGTGTGTTGTTAAATAAGTGTATATGTGTATAAAAGTGTATGGCAAATAGTGATGTTGGTTCCACAATAGATAGATAGATAGATAGATAGATAGATAGATAGATAGATAGATAGATAGATAGATAGATAGATAGATAGATAGATAGATAGATAGATAGATAGATAGATAGATAGATAGATAGATAGATAGATAGATAGATAGATAGATAGATAGATAGATAGATAGATAGATAGATAGATAGATAGATAGATAGCTTTTGTTTTAATGGAATTGATACCAGATGCTGAATGGAAAGGAAAACCTCAGGATTTTGTGACACGGTGGTCCTTTAAGGTAACGTTAATCAAAAATCGCTGTTTAGATTGTTGACTCTTAATTAAAGTATTATCTTAATCACATAAAAATCGGAGTATTGCTGTCATGTAAATGTACTCTGAAATTGGCACTGGATGTCGCAAGCTGTCAAAGACAGAACATTTCTCGGCTATGATTCCATGAGCCCTTATATGTTTCATAAGTTTGACACGTTTCCTCCCCTAAAGGCAACTTTTGTAAAGCGTCTGCTTCAGGTTGCAATGTCAGAATCCTTGCTTGTACAATATATAGCCATACTTTATGTAAATTTGATGAATGTGATCGTACGTGTTGATGAATCTGAAGTCGTGCGCGTGTGTGTGTGTTTCCTAGCAACAAGAACAAACGCCTAAACATCACCGATGATGTATCCCTCAAAGTTGTTTAGAATTAAATGTTTAGAGATGGTGTGACCAAAGTCCCTGTAAGAATTAGTCTTTGGTGTGACACAACGCGTACCTGTGAGTGCCTTTGATGTACCCCTTGATCCTTCTTACGTCCTTGTCGCAGCACCAGTGGTACCAAAATTAGTCATCGAAATTCATATGCTGATTCTGTGATTCTGCTTGTGAGAGACTGTTCTCACTCTCAGCTCACATCATGCAAAAGAAAAGGGCCACATTGTCCCCTGATAATGTCAACAGACTGGACTGTCTTAACTGGCTGAATATAAAGGAGGACTAAACAAAATTCTTTCTACTTTTTAATTAATGTTCTCAACTCTCAGTAATACACCTTTTCAATGAGTGCAATTGTTTGTATTCATTACTTTATTATTACAATTTTCCAATTTCCATATTTGCAATGCCTGTATTTTGGCATTTTTCTGCAGTTCACTTAGAATCCAACATGGAAATCAATTAATGGAATTTACATGCCTGTGCTTTTATTCATGTAATAAATATGGCTGTCAAGCCAACAGCTTGAGGATCTTGATGGTTTATTGGTATGTTGTTTACATGAAGAAATTTTTGTTTTTTGTCTTGCGTTTACATTAATTTTACGTTTGAATAGCCCAATTTACAAGTTTCAGTCTTTTAAATGTGATTAATCGGGATTAATTGCAGAAAAAAAGTGTGATTAATTTCAAATATGGTTAAACAAAACTGAAATCACGTTGCTTATGCTGAATACTTTTGACCATTTTCTTTTGGCCAGTTATTCTCTTACCTTACACCATTTGTCAAAAAGCTCTTATTCCTCTTGGTCTTTCTTGATTGTATAGTACTTTGGATCAATTGGAAGTTGTGTGAAACTGCTTTAAAGGAATATGGTTTTTGGAAAGTAGCGAGAGATATCTGACATCCTGGTAGAGCTATATAGAGACACTGCACTTGTTTGAAAAGTGTCCTTCCATGTTAAGACAGGGGGTATGATTTTCATTAGAGTATAAAGAGCCTCAGTCTTGTCTCTGTCAGGACATTCCTGATCATTTACAGTCTGAGAAGCTCCTCTGTTTGGCTTCAGTGTGACCTCAGAGCCAGCGGTCAGTCAGTGCTCCTCCACCACCTGAGAGACACTGCAGAAAATAGACCCTCTGTCACAGAAATATGTTCAGAGTTAAACTACATCCAGAAGAAAATCCTACAATAAATGCACTGCTGTTTGAAATGTGATCTACGGCTATGGAGAAAATTGAGAGATCACTTGAAAATTATTATTTTTAATTATTTATAGTTATGTGAATAGTATCGACTTTACATCACTATCAGTGACATCTCTCCTAAACTTAAAGTTCAATTTTTGATTTAGAGCTTTTATTTTTTCTTATACAATTACCAAAAACATTGTATGTATATATTCATTTTTAGACAACCCAATACCAATATTTTAACACCATAAGAGTTAAGAAAGCAATATTTGGTGAATTTTCAAAACAGTTTTCAAATCAGTAATTAACTGTCATTTTCACCAAAGTAAAATACACCAAAGTCTAAAATAATAATGATTTAATATTTATTTCACTCTTACAATCATACTGTTTTCATTGAGTGAAGTTTATTTATAAACTAATTTCGAGAGGATCACATGCTTATGATTGCTTGCAGCCGGTCCCGCTTTATTCAATTTATGATTCACCAATCAGACGATTTTAAGCCACTATAAATACCCTAAGTTCCATATAACAGCCATCTTCGTTTTTAAGAATCCCCCCTTCCACCCCTACTCCTCCTCCTTTCCTAGATGGGTGACATGGTGGCCCAGTGGTTAGCACTGTTGCCTCACAGCAAAAACGTCACTGATTCTAGTCCTTACCAAGCCAGCCGACGTTTCTGTGCAGAGTTCACACGTTCTCTCCGTGCTCACTTGGGTTTCCCCCGGGTTCCCCGGTTTCCTCCCACCGTCAAAAACATGGAACTTAAGTAAACTGACTAATCCAAATCGGCACCATAGACATGCTCATAGTAAGTAGGTATCTCTTAAGAACAATCACTATCTGTTCATTAGCTACTACAGCAGGGGAGTTCTCGAGATCTACCAGAGCTCAAACTCCCCTCTCGCCTTGTAAACAGGAGGGAGCCCCAGGCTCGAAGATCTTATGAGCTCAGGTCTCTCTTGGCACAGCATGCCAAACAAGCTTTATAATCAATCATCAGCTAAGTGTGAACTCTTGAAATGCCTTAAAAGTGTACAAAACAACATTTGAAAAACATTTGACTAAAGTGTTGGACCAGTCCCAAGCGGTGTGTCTTACTGCCAATTGTTTTCAACAGCCAATGCCCTTCCTGCCACAACTCAGTACTGAGAGTATTACCTTACTGCTGGGAAACATCTACTCACTTTATCAACTGCACACTATGGCCAATTTAGTTTATCCAATTCACCTAAAGTGCAATGTCTTTGGACTGGGGTAAACCAGAGCACCCGGAGGAAACCCACGCAGACATGGGGAGAACATGCAAACTCCAGACAGAAAGGCCTCCTGGTCCAGTAACCGTCTTGCTGTGAGGCAACCCTGCAAACCATTTAGCCATCATGACACCCATTAATGTGAAATTGATACTGGTTATATATTGTGCTATATATTGTGCACAGTTTTAGATGCAGAAGTAAACGTTGAGGAATTAAATCTATATCAAGAAGATACAACAGATTCAAAATGCAATTTTCTAAATCTTACTTTGACTGTAATAAATGAAACAGATATTTTTATAAAGCATGGATTAAACACACATCTTTTTGTGTTTCATGTTCCGTATTCAGTGTGTGTGTGTGTGTGAATGAGAGAGTGTTTCACAGTGCTGGGTTGCGGCTGGAATGGCATCTGCCACATAAAACATGCCAGAGTAATATGCCATATACCCTGATAAATCTGAGACTAAAGATATCTGAAGGATAATGAGTGAGTGTTCCTATGTGATGTTTTATAAACAAATTTCAGGAGAAGCTTGTGCAGATGTTTCAACAATTCTAATACATTGTTGACAATCTATTATCCAATCAGCATTAGACCAAACCCCCATAAATACCAAACTCGTCCTACCTTCACTATCTCGACATTAGCATCACTCCACCACCCCGACACCTCACCTTTTAAACACTATCTACCTAGAGGGAGCATTCAGGGGCCGGGCTAGACATTTAATTCGTATCCCAATGTCTCTCACTTTCCAGACAAGGGGAATAACATGAGTTATACCATGGGGTGTCTTTTCCGAGCTCAGAGACCTCTCCCTGGACAGCACGCCAAATATGCTTTATTCTTCTTTTTTTCATTCAAAGGGCTCTTTTGTAATGATGTTGTATTCAGAGTCACTTTTAAGCAGAACTGAGGCTGACATTTTTCTTTTGGCGGCTGACAGGCCTCTCATACCCAACTTAAATGCTAGAGTCATTTTTGGTTTGTTTTCAGAATTCTTATATTCCACTTTTAACCCAAACGAAGCTTCATGTCAACAGAGACTCCACAGAGGAATGAATCTCCTGAAACAGCAAGCGATCCTGGTCTCTCAAACAGACATCCTGATGTCATCACACCCACTTCAGCCTGAAGATAAAGTTAACTAAGCATTTCTTGCTGACAGAGCCAGTCAGCACTATGTCTGAGTCCACATTTCTTGTCTGTAGCTTAGTAATTCAGATCTCCATTATCCTGTGATCTGTAAAACTAAAAGTGAAACCACGCAGTGTACAAAATCAGTTTACTTTATCTGCTTGTCTGCCTGTCTGTCGTTCTGTTTACTATACATTCATGTGTCTAATTGTCTGTTGTTTTCCTTCATTATCATTGTAGGGTGATGTTCTTGTTATATAGAGAACGCTTTACTTCTACTTTCTGTATTTTGGCGGTCTGTAAAGTAATAGCTCCTAGTTCTTGTTGAATCCGTTGATTCATTTTTGTTGCGTTATTATCACGTTTTTAGGAATTTTATGCCATTAAAAAAAAAAAAAAACATTATATTCAGAAACCATCAGCACTCAATTGGAAGGGTCTGGTTGCAGACTCAGTGCAGTGCAATCTGAGTTGCATGCAATGCTTTTTAATGGGCTCACCTAACCCCACCCCTAACCCTACCCCTCACAGTAACACCAGCTCCATCAGAGTGCATTGCAGCTCTGAGAGGCTGCATCCAGAAACTATTGGACAATTTAAGCCTAAAGAGTCATATTTTAGGTAAAGCAATGCAGTATCACATTAATAATTCATAATTAAAGATTTTTAAAGAATAGCATGAAACAAAGCAAAGTTGTAAAATAGTTATTTTCTTAATTGTGGTGTCATTTTGATTAAAAAGCTGTTTTCCACTATGCATAATGGCAAATTTATGATTTCTCCTGCACTAGTATTAGAGATGCATTGAGTGCATTGATATAAACCGACCTTCTCTTGTCCCGGGTCTCACTGAATAAATTTATAATCTGTATATCCTGCATTTTGGGTTCTGGCTAGCAGTGAACAATCACAAAATGCTCCTTTACTCTTTCTTAAATCCTGTCCCATTCTAAAATAAGAGTCCCACATACATAGTAAGTATATTACAAGCTTTGATAAACTTAAAAATAAGGGATACAATTATAACTGTTGTAATCTCACTCGAAAACGTTGCAGCCAATCAAATGCCTGATGTGTGTTTTTCATTTCATACTCACAGGATTTTCACAACAATGAGAAAACAATGGTTTCACGATGGTATGGTCACAATGGTGTTATTACCAAGTACTGATTGGAGCTATTCGTGGGTGTATATTTAGATTTTTATTGTATGGCTCCTTTAAAACATTCAAAGCAAAATCTAATGACTGCCTACATAAACACTAAATTTTCCAAGAGATTCTGAAAAAGCGTCACTGTTTTTAAAAACGGACAAAGAGTGTGCTCTTGTGGCTCTTTTCACTCGATTATTCAATTAGAGATCAGTAGAACTAGGCCTATAGTACTTAATTCAATCAACCATCAGATGACAGAGTCTGCACCCAACTCATGTGAAGTCTATTAAAGATCTCTCTGAGACCGCCATACCCCTGCACAAGATTAGCTTTTTTTGTAATGTGACCTTTTGTTTTTGTCATCATTATATTTTAGATATTTTGTATATGCAAATAACAACTGAGAATTGTTTGCAAAAACCTTTGTCACTTTTATAGCTCAGGCATGCCATTAGTGATATCAGCACAGAAGTGAGCTGTTTTTGTTGCTTTTTTCAAATTCCCATCAAGCAGTCTTGCAATTCAATTTAGGCTATTGACCTTATTTTTCAATGCTGAAGTGCGCTCGTTTTTGCGATTGTTTTAGAACTTCCGATTCAGCTGCCTATGTGAGAAATGACTAGGAATAATAAACGTCAAAAAACGGTCAAACTACTTACTCTACAAACAAGTGTTTGCATGATTATACAGACAAAGCAGAATAATATAAAAAGAAAATATCAGTTTGCAACATCAAGCAGCAAAACGAGCTGTTTTAACGTCTAAAAATGAATGTAAGTGAATGAGACCAAAAGTCTTGAGCCAAAATGATCAAATGGCTGTGCCCACTCGTACGCGGAGAATAAGGTGAATAGGCTTGGATTGAAGAGTTACAGGTCTAAATTTGATCTATCCTTTTTTTAAATCCTGCTGCCATTTCTGGAGTTAGATAGGAAGGTCAATGATGTAATTAGATAGACAGAACAAACAATTGTTGATGGAAATTAGGTCATCAGACTGTGACACTAACAATGTAATATTTTTTTTTTCTTTTTTCAAATATTTCCCAAATTATGTTTAACAGAACAATGAAGGTCTCACAGTTTTTCCTATATTATTTTCTTCTGGAGAAAGTCTTATTTATTTTATTTTGGCTGGAATAAAAGCAGTTTAACATTTTTGGAAAAACATTTTAGTCAATATTATTATTGCCTCTTTTCTTTCCCATTTTTTCAGGATTGTTTTCAATTGACTACAGACAAAATCATTGTTATACAATGACTTGCCTAATTATACCCTAATGTGCCTAGTTAGCCTAATTAACCTACTTAAGCCTTTAAATTGCACTTTAAGCTAAATACTAGCATCTTGAAAAACATGTAATAAAATATTCCACACAATCTCACTGCAATTCGTAACTTTTTGTTTGGTGGCTAATTCGTACGAATTCGTACTATCTAATTTGTACAATTTAGTACGATTTGCTCGTCCCCCAATGACGGTTGGGTTTAGGGGTGGGGTTAGGTGCCTTCTTTTTTAAATCGTACAATTTCATAGGACTGAATTATTTCATTCGTACGAATTAGCCACTAAACTGACAAAACGTAAAATACTTACGTTTTCTTGTGAGATCAGGCTGAAATATTACATACTGTCATCATGGCAAAGATAAAAGAAGTCAGTTATTAGAAATTCTTTATTAAATTTTATTTATTAGTTAATGAATTTATTGTTTAAAAATGTATTGGAAAAATATTCTCAACATTAAATAGAAATTAGGGAAAAAAATAAAAGCTAATATTTTTGAAGGCTAATAATTCTGACTTCAACTGTATATTAATTCAGTATATTTCAAGTCTATTCCAGCAAATTTTGACTGTGTATATAAAGTTAAAGTTGAGTGTGCTCCATGCATGTGAGTGGGCTTGACAAACCACCTGTAGGACACGCTCCTCTCCTGTCTTATTGCACCAGGCATTTTGTTAGAAATACTTAAATGCTTTATCTGATTGCTTCTGTGTTTGTTTATATACAGTAACTCTTTATTTCAGCATCACGGTGGCGCAGTGGGTAGCACGATCGCCTCACAGCAAGGTCGCTGGTTTGAGCCTCGGCTGGGTCAGTTGGCATTTCTGTGTGGAGTTTGCATGTTATCCCCATGTTGGCGTGGGTTTCCTTCAGGTGCTCCGGTTTCCCCCACAGTCCAAAGACATGTGTTATAGGTGAATTGGGTAAGCTAAAAAATGTCCGTAGTGTATGTGTGCGACCACAGAATAATAAAGGGACTAAGCCGTAAAGAAAATGAATGACTCCTAACTTCATTAATAGCACCTGATTTTCACATTGACATTTAATATCTCTTGTTCAAATACATTACGAACAGCAGCTATACTAATTAATTTTTTGTTCTCTGTTGCAACATGGGGATACTCTTCCCGAGGCCTCTAGATTGTGCAGTGCCATTGATGGCCATCAAGACTTTTGAAGAGATGATGCTAGCGTGATGACAACCAACGAGGACTTTAAAGGACAACATATACACCTAATACACAAACACATTTCACTAAACATGTACAAATAGACACCACCTATATTCTATAAAACAACAGGTTAACTTTGTCTGTATATATTAACTTATATTTGATTGTAACAGTAGCTTAATTTGAGTGTAATGCAATAATGCGCATATTTTGTAAAGCTGCTTTGAAACAATAATTATTGTTAAAAGCTCTAGACAAATAAACTTGAATAGATGATTGATTAATTATTCATTAATTTTCCTTCGGTTTAGTTTCTTATTTATCAGGGGTCACAACATGCAAACTTTACACAGAAATTTCAGCTGGCCCCGGGACTCGAACCAGCAACCTTCTTGCTGTGAGGCAAAAGAGCTAACCATTGAGCCACTGTGCCAGCCTATTGATTGAATAGAAATAGGAATTATGAATTAAGAACAGTGACAGATAAAATTCCCCAATTTATAAAACATATGGAATTTCTGAAGTAGACAATTTTTTTTATTTTGATGTGTAAATTAAGAGGTCTTACAGACGCAACACATTAAACTAGAACTTCTCATTGTCTAAAATGTTTACTTATGTGCTTCACCATTAAAATGATATGCAACTACTATATGCTTGAAATGTTCATGGAGCTGCTGCGAGTGTTGGTGATTTGCACATGGAAGCCATTAAATAGTCAATTAAAGCTGTCAACACATCAGACACTTGAAAAATTATTAAAACAGAGAAGAAAATGACTTGATTACAGCAATAATTGTAAAAAGAACTTGTTTCGTTAAACTGAGGGTGTTGACACTCACCCCTACCTCCACATATTTGTCCTAAGTGAATACTATGACAGCCTATAGTGAGACTCATACTGTAAGTATTTTTGTTTTTAGCAAATATTATTTTGCCTGAACACAGACTTTAATACTTTACCTATTTTATTTATTTATTTTTATTTTATTATTATTTTTATTATTATTTATTTATAAAGAAAACAAAAAACCTTATCCATAATAGCTGGCTGAAATCTCATACTTCCCTACTATATATGTAAAAAAAACTGTAGGCTATGTGACAAAAGTAGTCCTCTCTGAATTAAAAAGACAGATATAAAGTACCAGGGTGACACAACGACAACAAGGAATGAATAAATTCACATTGAATTTATTCACAGGATGTATAATTGTGGTGGTGGTAGCAAAGAAAATATTAAAACAAGTAGGCTTTTTGATACAGTATGAAATTTCAAATGCAGCCTCTTTGTAGGCCAAAGGGGGGTTATTGACATTGGTTTCATAATAAAGCTTTAACATTCAAACTTCAGAAAAGGGTCTTCATAGCGAAAGTTATTTATGAAAATGTCCTACCAAGAACATTTTTGATTTGAGATTTAATCACTGAAAGAATCATTGGGGGCTCAAAAATGATTCGCCTATACCATACAAAAACAGCTTTTTAGAACCTTTATTTTTAAGAGTGTATTCTCTAAAACAGGTTGCATCACTTCCAGATTAGGTCTTTTGTTTGTGTTTGTTTTTCTCAAGATGTCTTCAACCTTCTAACCATCAATAGGCTACTATATGATGTCCATATTTGATATCAGAACGTTAGGATTAGGAAGATTAGGATTTTAATATAAAAGCAACAGCGTATAAAATTAGGAAACAAATACATTTTGCTTCTTATCTTGACAAACTTGTTAGTTGGACCTTTGCCATAAAACAAAGGCCTACCCAAAATATTTTCGTGTAAAAAATGATTTTGTCGAGCTTATCCACGTCGCATGACGCTTGTTGGTTTCATTTGTCCGCATATTCTGTCAGTTGTGACTCTAACTGAATTAATGTCACGCGTTGTGTTTCTCACGAGTTGTTGAGGCCGAAAAGTTCCTGTGCTGACCTCTTATCATGACAGGACCACCGACTCCAGTGGACATCAGGACAGCATCCTCCTCCTACTCTCTCTCTCTTCTTAACCTTAAAGACGCTTTCTAGCTTTTGCCTAGTCTCCGGAAAACATCTGAATCATTTTAACCAACTCCAGCTGTCGCCCTGGTGTGGGTGTGTGAGAAAGTGCATGGCCGTCTCTGAATGAGTGGAGACTCGAGCGAGTGTGACGTTTAGATTTACGATAAAAATCAGGATATTTTTGCTTCTTGTGTTGTCGGTATGAACGCAGATACGTGCGTCTCATACTGCGACATGACCTCCATGGACTCATATTATTCGCCTACAGCATCAGGGCAAGGGAGAATCCAGCAGGCCAATCCTTACAGGACTTTCCAGTCGAGCGACTCCAAATACAGTCCCACTTTCTTGCCCGCCAAAGGTCAAACTTATGGGGAGAAGCCGCGGAGTCCATTCCACCAGGACTGTCCGACACTGGATGATAGCACAGCCGAGGGCGCTTATAGCAAATATCACCTTTTTATGCAGAGATCCGCGTGCAAAACGCCTCCTGAAGACAGCAAACTGGAGGACGGCGCGCTCATCTCATGCTTCGGTGAGTGGCATCTACAGTGGATGTGCATTTATTGTTATGTGTTCTGAAATTAATTTATCTAATTAAATTTCAGCCTGAAGTTTTGGATATGAGTAATTTGGTAGCCTAATTGATGCGCATCAAAATAGGTTGAGGACCAAATGCCTTTAATAGTCTGAGCTAGTCAAATTTGTTCACACATTTGTCCAAGTTATGTTTTTATATATTTAGGCAATTGTCATTTTCAGCAGTGCCATAGAAAGACAATTTTGACTCCCACAATTTAAAAAAAAAGTGAAGAATAGTAATTGAACGTTTTCCCACTATAAGGGAATGCATATCGAGGGTTTCATCAATGCTCATAAAGAAAAGCCTATTGCACCTTTAATTCGCAAAAATAACCTTTTTGCTTTATATTTTTGCTTTATATTTTTGGCCTACATCTTGACAACTTTGAGTTGAATAATGTTTAAAACAAGGCTGATAGTAATTATTTCTTTTGGAAGTTAAATAACACGCAGTTCTAATAGCCCATTTAATCACAATCCGTAGAATTATATAGCATAATTCTTTCTAATATTTTTTACAAATTAGATATAATAAAACTTTTGCATTTTAAACTGCTAAACTCGGGTTAAATGTAACAATTTTTGTTGTTTAATAAATTACAATTGACCTCACGAAATACATTTCACAACCACAAATATCTCTTAATAAATAGATGTGGCTTAGGAATAGAAGTTTTCTTATTATATGAACACAGTGATTTATTGGATTTCTGAAGGCTGTAATGATCAAAATCCATCATTCTCGACTGCTTATTCTACCACATTTACCACATTCACAGACGTTCGCGTTGTACATGTAGGCCTATTTTTTCATATTCATAACAAATGAAAAAACGTTCGTATGGTGATCTCAGTCAAGCAAATGACTATATACAATAATTAAATATCATGATTTTCTGATCCATAACAGTGAATGCATGAAAATGCATCTCTTTGGTTGTAAATTACGCAAGACTATTTACGACGCTTGTCCGCAGGCCAGTGAAAATAGACACCGACTGTATCTTCAATTTACTATCAGGATTACTCATCAGTAATTTATTAGATTCGATTTCGGTTTGATTTTTTAACAGGTCGTGTATTTTTCCTGAGTTTAAACTTTATATGGGACAAATAATATTGTTCATGAGTTTTTTTTACGCGAATTATAAACGGATGTTTAAATGTACAATTAATTGGTTCATGTTAAAAAAATTGCTGTGATTCATTCAGTAGAAAACAGTTTTAACATGAGTTGTTAAGAAATTAGCAACTTTCTTAATTATTATTGTAAATCCTCCCACCATAAGCAAATAAACAAACAATTTTGAAAGAAAACAAATCTATTTTCAATGTTCCTTAATTGCTATTTAAATAAACAATAAAATAAGATAAACTTGTAATACATTTATTTAAAAATTATTATTAAAGAATACTTTTTATATGTACATTATCTTTGTCTTCTGTGATTATAATCAAGATAGAAAAGCAAATAGGACAGGCAACACACAGTTAACAAATCTTTAAAATATTTTAAACAGCATTGCGATAACATTATGAATTTCCATTCATGTAAAAGATATATATATATATATATATATATATACAGTTGAAGTCAGAATGATTAGCCCCCCTGAATTATTAGCCGCCCTGTTTATTTTCCCCCCCAATTTTTTGTTTAACTAAGAGAATATTGTTTCAACACATTTCCAAACATAATAGTTTAATATCTCGTTTCTAATAACTGAATTATTTTATCTTTGCCATGATGACAGTAAATAATATTTTACTAGATATTTTTAAGATACTTCTATACAGCTTAAAGTTTCATTTAAAGGTTTAACTAGGTTAATTAGGTTAACTAGGCAGAGTTAGGGTAATTAGGCAAGTTATTGTATAACAATAGTTTGTTCTATAGACAGTCAAAAAAGAATTAGCTAAAAGGGGCTAATAATTTTGACCTTAAATTGGTTAATAAAAAAATTAACTCTGCTTTTATTCTAGCCGAAATAAAACAAACAAGACTTTCTCCAGAAGAAAAAATATTATCAGACATACTGTGAAAATTTCCTTTCTCTGTTAAGCATCATTTGAGAAATAATTAAAAAAGAAAAAAATTCAAAGGGGGGGCTAATAATTCTGACTTCAACTGTATATATGGTAGCACGGTGGCTCAGTGGTTAGCACTGTTGCTTCACAGCAAGAAGGTCGCTAGTTCAAGTCCTGGCTGAGCCAGTTGGCATTTCTGTGGAGTTTGCATGTTCTCTCTGTGTGCTCCGGTTTCCTCCACAGTCCAAAGACATGCACTATAAGTAAACTGAATAAACTAAATTGTCTGTAGTGTGTGTGTGTGTGTGTGTGTGTGTGTGTGTGTGTGTGTGTGTTTATGAGTGTTTCCCAATCCCAACCGGCATCCACTGCATAAAACATATGCTGGAATAGTTGGTGGTTCATTCCGCTGTGGTGACCTCTGAAACAAAGATTAAGTAAGCTGAAGGAAAATGAATGAATGTATATGAATGACATTCGAGTCTATTGTGAAAAGCAGCCTGGACATATATATTGTCCATATTTAATATATTCAGAAACAAAATTCCTGCGCGTATCTGGCATGTATGTGATAATCACTAAGGATACTTTTCATAGAAATATTATTGTTAGATGATGCACAGACAGGGCTGTACTTATAGAGCATTTTCCTGTCTGTGGTTTGAAGAGAATGAATACTGTGCGGTTCCACACCATTCTTCAGCCTATTTGTGGTCTAGAAACAAGATACAAGGGAAGGATCAGATCCAGCCTCAAACACAGCCTGACTGACCAATCAGAGAGCATGGAGAAGTTAAAAAGGCAATACACAGAGAGAAAGAGAGATGAGGATGGGCGTGGAGGTGGTGGGGTTTTAAGTCAACATAACACTTTATAAAATGTGGGTTATAAACATGTCAGGTGATTGTGCCACCTAATTCAAAGTATAAAAGTGTGATTCACCTGTAACCTGTAATAGCGTTAGTAACACAGGGAGTAATTCTGCTTTAAAAACAATAAACTCTGACGAACAAGAAAAGTCAAGTATTCTAATAACGCAATTAAAAGCTTTTAAAAGCAGAATTTTCTTTTTTTGTGTGAACTATCCCTTTAATACATTATAAATACATTATCCTGATGAATGTTTGCAATTCATAGATGCTTTGAAAAGTAGACCTATAAGGCTGATTCTTAAAAAGATAATTTAGCAGATTATGGTTTTAAAAAGTGTAAATTTACTCGATGTACTGAATGAAGCATTTTATATTTAATATATATATATATATATTTTACAAAATAATTTAGACTTTTACATTTCTTGAAAATCAAAGTCATAATTGAGTTAAGGTTTATATGAGATGCTTTTTATAGGCACTGTTGCAAAAAAATATCACAAAATTAATACATGTTTGTTCAAATATGACATTTGAACACAGAACAATGTCAAAATATACAACTTTTCTGGACTTTCTGACCCGTCCAGTGTTTTGTGAAGATATAAATGTGAAATATGACACCACCCACTTGGGGAGAGGTCTGCCTAAAGCTTTAAAGAGCCCATATTATGTGTTTTTGAAAATGCCCTTCCATGTAGTGTGTCACACAGCTCTAAGTGAAGTAAAATATCCAGCTAAGGCTTAAATCTGTAAGTGTACAGTGTTTAAAACTATTGATTCATCTATAAAAGAGTCGACTCATAGTGCTTCAAACGAGTCGTCTTGATAACGAGTCATTAGGTGTTTCGTGATTACGCAGCTACGAAACACAAGTAGTTGCATGCGCAAGCCCGGGAGATTTGAAACCTGCGGCCCCGCCCACTAACAGAAAAAAATTGGGGTTGTAATCGCGGATGTAACTGAGGACGCGGAGGGTGCGGGAGGTGTCGCCGCCGCGCCGTCTCTATTGTGGACGCGCCGGCCCTGTGTGTGTGTGCGTTTGTGTGTGTGAAAAGAGCAAGTAGACTGCTAGATCTCCTCGCCAGTTCTTGGACTTTTTACTTGATAAAATAGTTAGTCGTCAGTATTTTCTAGTACATCGTCTGTATTTACATTCACCCACTGGCAGCCAAAATCCACTATGAAGCGTGTGTGCACTGTGACTACTTTTATATTGTAGATTAGCTGCTGGGCATTTCACTCTGTCTCGCCCTGAAGCCTGTCAGTGTCCTCGACCAATCGCAGCAGGCTGTCACCGGTCCAATCAGCGCATATTAGCTTCGCGCTGAGGAGGGGTTTGGGTACAAATGAATCGCTGAACGATTCATATGGGAGTCGCTGGGATAATTAGGTAAAAATAAATGCAGATTATAAGACCATCAAAGTGTTTTTTTGACCTTGCATGCATATTAGACTGTTGTTGGAGACCCTTACAACCTAAATATGACCCTATTTCATGTATAATATGGGCTCTTTAAGTACAGTTAGGGCTTTTTTTGAGGGATATTTAATTTATATATGATTACTGAAATATGTGAAATGGGAAAAATTCAAATATTAAAACCTATCAGAATTCCTGGTATTTTTGTTATGATTGATCTGATCATTTGAAAATGTATAAACTCTGCTTACTGAACCTCTCTATAACCCTAACCCTAACCCTGACCCTGACCCTGACCCTGACCCTAACCCTAACCCTAACCCTAACCCTAACTCCTGAAAGATGGCTCAAGCATACCTTATCACAATGTACAGTTCAGTTCAGTCATCTGAAAAGACATCTATTGTAATCACTATGCACAAATGAAAATAGACAAATTACTTCATCCCTTGTTTAGTGTATAAAATACCGTCAAAATGTTTCTAACCATGCAAAACATTGTATAATTATTGTAAGTATACTTGCAATATAGTATAAATATTATTATATAATTTATAATACACAGCATGACATTTAATTATGTTTTTAGGGAGGATACAACCTTTAGATGGGGTTCCTGACCTTCCGACCCCCGAGATCTTCTCCCTCACTAGTTTCACGAAAATAATTCCCAAAACAATGCAATATAGGGTTAATCCAAAATGAATGCTGTACTCTTTACAGTGCATTTAGAATCAGTTCAAATGTGAATGCATTATTGGAGGTATTAATGAAGCACAACAGCAAAGCGTGAAGCCTCTCCAAATCCCTGAGTGATTCATGACTTGCGGCAGCAGGGAGTCGGGCATTATTCAGAGACAGATGTGTGGTATGAGCTCCCAGAGATATCATTCATGCTTTTATGTTCAGAATGATCATTTCCACTGGGAGACCTAAAACGACAGACCTTGACTGGTTTACATAACCTTTCCTTACTAAATGACATGTGCAAATAAACCAGCATTCAGCAATTGATGGGCTATTAAGCCATGCAGCTATTAAAACACTGGCTAACCAGTCTCTGAAGAAGTATATATGATTAACTGTTTCATGATATACTGCTTAATTGTGTGTTACAGTTTAAGAGGAATGATATCCAGCACAAAATATTGAAATTAAATTAAGGAGAATGAAATTCCTGCTTTCTGTAATTTTGAATAAACCTGAAAACCTCTAAACTTTGACTTCCATAGTAGGAAAAACACATGGATGTCAATGGTTACAGGTTTCTACCCATTTTCAGAATATATTCTTTTGTGTTCAACAGAACAAAGAACCTGTTAAAGGTTAGGAACAATTGAAGAGTGAGTAAATGATGACAGAATTAATCTTTTAAAGCAGGTTACATGAATTTACATTCTTAACTGGTGTTTCACATACAAAATTTGTGCATTTATAATATTTGTCTCGATAAGTAAATGCACACATAATAATAAACGAACATAAATTGAGTCTATTTTCCACGAAATCCTCTTTAACAGACATTACTCCATAGTGTAGCTCTGTTAGAATGATCAAATAAACAAATACAATTTAAATAAATGAAGTAAACACTTAAAATAAATTAATAAACTACATCAATATATATATCAAATTATATAACGTTCTATTTAAGTACTCAAATACACAAGTGTTCCAGTCAGTTCTTCCGCAGCCATGTGCACTATGCTTTACTCTTCAACGCACAGACTGAAGAGAATATTTACATCCTCTTCATGAGCTATTTTAAGTTATAGTGAGCATCTGGGAGTGAAGTCTTGGAGACAGAAAGCTGGCTCAGTTGTGCGGTATATGGGAGTCATGTGTGAGGTCATTTATCAGGAGCTCAGATTTAACGGAAACACTGTCCTGATTTCCCACAAAACCCACATTCCTGTGCTGCTTACAGGCATTGATCTTCTCGCAGGAACATCTGGAAGTTTTGTTTCTGCTCAGATACCTGTATAGTAGTGCAAATGAATCACAAATGGTATAGGTTGCTGATTGAAGGCTCAGCGAATTGCTTAAAGGTATAGTTCACTTAAAAAAGATATATTCTGTTAACATTTACTGACCCTTTGACTTGTTCTGAACACAATTGAGTGTCTTTCTTCTGATAAACAGCAGGTCATATAATTAGAATATCTCCAAATAATTGATTTATTTCACTAATTCCATTCAAGAAGTCAAACTTGTATAATGTATACATACATTATACAACACATCCACACAGACTGATATATTACAAGTGTTTATTTCAGTTTATTTTGATGATTTTGATACCAACAAATGAAAACCTTAAATTCAGTATCTCAGACCATTACAATATTACTTAGGGCCAATGCAAAGAAAGGATTTTATTGCCAACTGAAAATTATAAACATGAAAAGGATGAGTATACACAGCACCAGGGGCGTGGCTAGACATAAATCTCTACTTGGGCACGCACCCCCTTTCCCCCACCCCCTACATGCTATATATAGTATGGCGCTCGGGTTCTCTGCGCACACGCGGAGATGCGTCAGTTTGCTTTTTGATTAAACTACTTCGCTTTCACCAGCGTTGGTCCGGTTACACATAGCGAATAACGTCTTTATTCCGGAATTACCACTCTTAATAATAATAAATACACTTGCGTATGAAGTAAATCATATCTCAAAGCATTTACTGGGGCATAGGTGATTTTTACTGGGGGACGTGCCCCAGTAAATTGGCTCTAGCGACGCCCCTGCACAGCACACAACACTTAGTTAGGGTTCCTTTTTAAGTATTCTTTTTTAAGGGGTTTTTCACCTTTTATTGCAATAGGATAGTGGAGGACAGACAGGAAAGTATTGGAAGCAGAGAGAGTAGACGGGTCAGCATAGAACCTAAAGCCAGGAATTGAACTCAGGTCACCATGAGCACCATGGTGCTATGTCAGCGCACTTAACCACTAGGCTATTGGCACCAACGTTGGGGTTCCTTTTGCCTGAATTACTGTAACAAAGCGGTGTGGCATGGAGTCGATCAGTCTGTGGCACTTCTCAGGTGTTATGAGAGCCCAGGTTGCTCTGATAGTGGCCTTCAACTCTTCTGCATTGTTGGGTCTGACATATCGCATTCCTCACAATACCCTATAGATTTTCAATTGGGTTAAGGTCAGGTGAGATAAGAACAGGGATACCATGGTGCTTAAACCTGGTACTGGTAGCTTTGGCACTGTGTGGTAGTGCCAAGTTCTGTTGGAAAATGAAATCTGCAGGAAAATGAGTGTATACAACCTAAATGTTTAGTTTTATTTCTAAGAAATTTATCATCATAATAATTTTGGAACCCTAAATTTTAAGTTTGATGTGAGCTGTATGCTCACTTGCCTATAATAATGTTAACTTTAAGTGAATGCTATCAGTGTGATAGTGTGACTATCTTGTGATTTACTGTGTGTCTTAAAGCTGTAGCTGTTCTATAAAAGCTAACGAGTACCCTGCCGCTTTACAGGTAGTTAAACGAAACTTTGATGTTTTCTTCTTGTTTCTAGCAGGGATTAAATAGCTGTGCCTAGTAAACATCTGACCTCTGCTAATTCAGAGTTGCTGTCGACTCCTTCAGGACTGGGAAAATGTTCCCAGGGGAGCAACTGGCACAAGCATGGACTCCATTTATCAAAATATACCTTGTTGTGAATTGATTCTCAAAGGAGAAAGGAAAATTACAAAGGATGTTGTTTATAAAGAGATTTTGCAATATCAACATTAGCACCTAATTACACTTGTAAATAGTTACACCTGTAAGAGATGTGATTATTACGGTATTTAGTTTGTTTCAAAAGAAACACGTGTTAGTATGTCAACAGAAAAATTGCTTACTTCTATAATATTAAAGATTGTTCTATATTCACTTAAAAATAAAGCTGTTTTATTGGCATCAGTGTTTGCTTGTAGAACCCCTAACATCCATGAAAACATGTAATTACATAGCAGTTTGTTTGTTGTGGAAAATATTAAAGAGCCCCTATCATGCGTTATAAAAGATCATAATTTGGTTTTTGGGATCTCCAACAACAGGCTGATATGCATGCAATGTCAAAAACGTTCATTGGCTTGTAATATGCATTTATGGTTATCTAATTGTCTCAACGACTTCTGTATGATTCATTTCTCCAAACCTCCTTTTCGTGACGCTAATTTGTCTCATGACCCAGTCTGTTGTGATTGGTCTACTGCATGCAGTGTGAGTCGGAAATGAAATGCTCACCACTGCTCAAAGACAGTGTTGAAGCAACAAGCAGCAATGGTACAAAGTAGCCTGTATGTGTGAGCCCAATGCATGAACTTAATAAAGAAATGCAGTTAAACACAAGTATATAGCACTATTCTTAACCATAACACAATAAAAACAACAACATACAGTTAGTACTGTCAACTAATTATTAATTGACACAGCTGCAAAAGTTGAACTATTTTGAACATTGACTGCGGTGTGCACAAGCTCGTTGGAGGTGCGTTCTGAAATGAAAGCTCAGACGAAACACCTAAGGATCTGAATTCATGACGAATTGTTCAACTGACTCAGAGGTCCTGTCCCTGTCCCCTGCACTTTTTCTACATGGATCTGCTGTTTGTCCTCTCAGAAACACAGTATCAGGTCACTGAAACACTTTCTGAAAACTCTGGCCAGGGTGAAGATTTTCTGAAACACAGTGTTGAACAGTGTTGTCGAGTGGCCACTACAACCGAATTTTTCGGCTCATTGGCCAACACGGCTGGAGTCACACCAATTGCTGAAATTATGCAAATTCCATACATTCAGAGCAAATTGCATTGCACATTGCATTGACTTGTATCCAGTTTACTTGTGAAACATATTTATTTTCTCTTTGGTTTCAACTCAGCACTGTCATTATCTATTGGAGGGTTCATTCATTCATTTTCTTTTCGGCTTAGTCCCTATATTAATCCGGGGTCACCACAGCGGAATAAACCGCCAACTCATCCAGCATTTGTTTTACGCAGCGGATGCCCTTCCAGCCGCAACCCATCACTGGGAAACACATACACACATACTACAGACAATTTAGCCTACCCAATTCACCTGTACATGTCTTTGGACTGTGGGGGAAACCAGAGCACCCGGAGGAAACCCACACGAACGCAGGGAGAACATGCAAACTCCACACAGAAACGCTAACTGAGCCGAGGCTCGAACCAGTGACCCAGCGACCTTCTTGCTGTGAGGCGACAGCACTACCTACTGCACCACTGCTTCGCCCGTTGGAGGGTTCAGCTTGCCCTTAACATCATTACAGTAAAGCGTTGAAAATTGTTTATAAAAAAACTTGTGTACGTGTGGATATGGTTAGATACTCTTTTCTTTTTGAGAAACAGTAATTTTATACACAATGCACATTCATATTTAAACCCTTGCTGGCTTTTTTTATTTTCAAAAACCCATAATAGGGGCTCGTTAAAATATTGTTTAAGAAAAAAAAGAGAAAGATTGGAAA
This sequence comes from Danio aesculapii, assembly GCF_903798145.1. Taxonomy (NCBI): domain Eukaryota; kingdom Metazoa; phylum Chordata; class Actinopteri; order Cypriniformes; family Danionidae; genus Danio; species Danio aesculapii. The sequence goes on along the minus strand of NC_079452.1, from coordinate 54,754,736 downwards.
AGTGGGCCTCTACTAACATTGATTGATTGATTCATTCATTCATTTTCCTTCGGCTTAGTCCCTTATTTACCAGGGGTCACCACAGTCGATGCCTTTCCAGCCAAAACCCAGTACTGGGAAACACCCATACACTCTAGCCATCCACACATGCACTCATACACGATGGCCAATTTAGTTTATGCAATTCACCAATAGCACATGTCTTTGGACTGTGGGGGAAACCGGAGCACCCAGAAGAAACCCACGCAAACATGGGGAGAACGTGCAAACTCCACACAGAAATGCCAACTGTCCTAGCCGGGACTTGACCCAGTGACCTTCTTGCTGTGAAGTGACAGTGCTACCCACTGGCGCTCTCTACTAACATGTTTTTTTTTTTTACAAATCTCCAAAATCATGCATAAACTTTACTTGAATTCTGAGCTGAAATGAAAAGACAGAAAAACCTCAGCAATGCTTATTCCTGTTGTTCCATGTAAATTGAGATCAATTAATGAGTTCCTTGCACATTTTTCTTTGCTTATAAACGTTACTTTATGGACAAACACAATCTTAATTTACTTTTTTCTAAGTATTAGTCAGGGCAAAGAGCATAGAATCACCAAGAGGCGACACTCAAGTGAGATTTGGGAAACAGCCACTAGATGGTGTGGCGGCCATTTTGGAATGAAAGTTCCAATAGAGCAACAGCATATTATAAGACTGTAAAATAAACTATTAAAAGTGCTGATGATTGTGATAGTAAGTGTTGTATTGTCGTCTTTCAGGTTGTATCTCAGCTTTAAGGCACTTTTTAAATAAATAAATAAAAAACAAAGCACCTACTTGCCATCGCGACAGCAATAAGATCCAATCTGGGGCTGAATTGCTGGGCGCTGCTGTTGCAATGGAACGTTCTATTGAGTGTCGCCTCTTGGTCAATCTAAGCTATTTGGTCACGGTGAGGTTTGATGTATGGTTATTTTTCAAAAATAAAAACATTAACCTATTAACTACCATATAATTTCTAAACTTAAAAGTGCACAATATTATCAAATATTAAAGTCACGCTTGTCTGTTTCTATGAGAACACTCGATTTTTTGTACCACTACTCACTTGACATTTCAGTTCTAAACTGTTGTGAAATGTGCAAGCAGTGATGTATTTGTTTTTGCGAAAACCACAGACGCTTGTTTTTATGAGCCTAGGTTGCGACAATAGTTATGAAAGAACTGTTCAAAGAACTGCATTGCTATGAAAAACATGCTCACAGAATCCTTGTTTTGAGTGTTTACTTTAAAGGTGAACATGTAGGAATTTATTAATAGTCATGCACTGTAGTTCCTGTAGCTCAAATAAGTAGAGCATACTGCAACCAAAGCCAAGTTCAGTAGTAAGGCAGTGCATGAACTTTATAAAATGGAAACCCTTAAAGCAATGCAAGTGAAGTCACTATGGATAACAGCATCTGCCAAAAGCATTAATGTAATATAATGTTAAGTGGATCTGGGCTGGCTGCCTAAAGGTAACAGGTTGAATCCTCATAGGAGAGGATCATGAACTTTATGTCTACTCGCATCCCTCTGAGCAGGATTTGAACCAGCATCTCCAGGGTTGTATGCCTCTTCAGGCCAGAAAAGTGAAGTTTAAGCACACAACTCCTACTAGCCTGCATTTGTTACAGTTATAGTGCACTTTTGAGTAAACCATTTCACCTCAGGCTGCTACAAGGAGATTGTCTCTCACTGTAAGTCATTGTGGCAAAAGGCATCTGTTAAATGATGAGTAACCGTTGCACAATGTAGTAAAGCTGAGGCGTTGTTCAATTCCAAAAAGATGGGGTATTGTGTCAAACAGTACTATGATTTATCAAGTGGAAATAGCCAGCCAGACAAAGCGGTAAACTATGTAGGCTGTCTGTTTCGCCGATTTCTTCATCAAAGCTGCAAGAAAACTGATAAATGGAAATATATATGCAAATTACGTTGGAATTACAAATATGTAGGCTACATATATGTCCAAATATATTACATAGAATTGCAGGTGTGTGTTCATATAAACCCAATGGTTGAACAACATATATATATATACTGTAAATGGAAATGTTTTGCAATATTTTGAAATATATGTTTCTTATGACACATATTTTATATATGTGAACTCCAAATATGAGCTTGTCATAAATGTTATTTGCAGATATTTCCATGTATCAGATTCTTATATAGCTAAAAGGAACATCTCTATGTCATTACTTAGATTATTCGTTCTATATGACAAAAACCCAGCACAGAGCATCACTTAAATCCTCAAACATTTGGAGAGTTCTCAAACCCAGACTATTGCTGTCAATGTGAAAATGGCTGCCAAAACCAAGGAACTTTGGCTCGAAAATGCAAAACATGCAATGGCACTGTTTAGAAACTCTGGTAGTACGCAGATTCAGCATAACATGGGCTACAAAGCCAAGGAAAGACAGCAGGGCGGGACTGAAATGCTCACCACAGCAATTATGATGATTTCACCACCAAACACAGAGACAGAGCAACTGTGTTATCACAAAATATCAGTACATTTAAAACCGAACTTAGTTTAAACTCTGAACAAGAACATGAAAATAACTGATTGTCTACATATTTATAATGTAAAAATTATTTATCTGTGTTCGTATAAAAATGATTGTACACAACCAGATAGCATATGTACTGTACGTCTGCATTTTAAAGATTATTTGGTCTGTAAAAACACCGCTTGTGTGTAAAGGTCTGATGAATGTCTTAAAAAGGTCTGCTGAATGAACCTTCTTAAAGACTTATTCTAAACATCTATTTAACATCCGAATATTGCCGTCCAATAGACAGTTCGCAGATGAGCAAAAGCTCTAATAAAAGTCTTCCAGATGGAAACATGAACAAATAAATGTGATTTACTGTATCATCTATCATTACCCAATTAATTATAGATGTCATTACGTTGAAGTATGTAAATGCACATTAGGTGTATTGCACTGAATTTTTTATTTGAATGGTTATATACAAGATAAAATGTGTATCAGCATTTGTTTCCAATAAAACAGTAACTATGTCAAATTCTGCATAGAACGTGTGAAAATATTGATTAACTGTGTTTTGAAAAATAAAATGCTACCAATTAGTTTTAGCAATAAAAAGGTGTGATATTTGATTATAATTTGTTTTCAGCTACATCATATAATACTATTAAACGTTACTTGACATCTGAATTAACTCCATCAAGTTCAAAGTAAGTACATAAAGAAATCAAATGAGCTAAAAACAAACAAAAAATGATAAAAACTTGGTCCTGCATGCCAAAAATAATCAAAAAACCTCGACACTGTTAAACTTACTGTAGAACTGAGAACCTCAGAGAAGTTTGCTTGGAACAGGCAAGTTTTGATTATTTATTTTCAATCTGGGCATGTTTGTACTTTAATCAAGATACAGATTCAGGCTTCCAACATGGAAACATGTTTTCAAGGAAGATAAAGAAAAGCTTGTTATTCATTAGAGGCCCTTCAAATCGAAGGTGACAACAGAACACTCTTTACCTTCAAATAAGCTTTATTTTTATAGGAGTAGTTGAGAGTGTTTTTATGAATATGCCAGTCTCTGTCTACATTTTCTTCTACGCATCAGAAATGTGATCAGCGTACTTTTCTGTAGACTGTACTGGAGAGAGAAATAAGACACTGTTAATTGTGATTTCTCTTCTAAATACTGTGAAAAGACAAACTCCATTTCTACAGGATAAAAACTTGTAGAAAAGGTATAGAAAAATGGTAACTGTGACTTTTTAATTTCACAAACTAAACCTAACCCTAACTTTTTTGTAGCTCTGTAAGATAATATCACAATTAAGAGTTTATATTTGCAGTTCTGAATTTATACATTTCACAATTCTTTTTTCTTTTCAGAATTTTGACTTTATTGCAGTTGTATGTTTATAGGTTGTCTAGAAATTTCTCACAGTTCAAAATTTACTGTACAGTTTCAGAGAGAGTGTAATGATGAAAACACATGCAAACAGACAAAACTGAGAAAAAAATTTGAGAAAACGACAACATTGGTGTGTTAAATTGCACCATGTTAAGCTCTCTCAGCCACCGCAGAATACTATGATATAAACTCAGAATTTAGAGTTTACAGGCTCTATTTTAACGATCTAGGTGAAAAGTCTTAAACAAATGGTGCAAAAAAACTAAGGGCCCTATCATACACCCGGCGCAATAAAGCGCAAGATGTGTTTGCCCCGACATGTTGCTATTTTCAGACCAACGCAACCCTAGTTTTCCCGTTTTCCCGTTTTCCGCAATGTTGTTTAAATAGCGAATCCATGAAATTTTTCAGTTTATTCACAACTTGCTTTTGTATAATGTTATTATTATTATTAATATTATTTATTCTATGCATATTTATATATGTTTTAATAAAAACAAGCTTAGATTTGTCCACCTGTCAGGTTTTGTACAACACTGTTTACTTATCCACAAAGAGAGAAGTTTTATTTATTGTAAATAAAACTCTTCCAGACATTTATTTACAAAACTGTGATTTCTGGAAAACTTTTTTTTCTCATAGTATTGCAACTCTAGTATTTATTTTTTTAATCAAAATTTTGACTTTTTTCTCAGAATTGCAATTTTATTCCACACAATAAATGTTATATATTTTTAAATATTTAGCCATTTTAACTTTTCATTCATTCATTTTCTTCTTAGACCATTCATTTATCAGGGACGGAATGAACTGTTAACTTATCCAGCATTATGTTTTACGCAGCGGATGCCCTTCCAGCTGCAAGCCAGCACTGGGAAACACACATACACTACGTGAAGTTTATTTATAAACTAATTTCGAGAGGATCACGTGCTTATGATTAAACACGGCTGGTTCTGCATTAGCCATGTATGATCCACCAATCAGACCATTCCTAACCCACTATAAAGAGCCAGGGTTTCTTACTACAGTCATCTTCGATTTGAAGAATCCCCCCTTCCACCCCTACTTCTCCACCATTCCCTTCATAGGGCGGCACGGTGGCCCAGTGGTTAACACTGTTGAAGTTTGCATGTTTTTCCCGTGCTCGCGTGGGTTTTCCCCGGGTTCTCCGGTTTCCTCCCACATACCAAAAAACATGCTCTACAAGTGAATTGATCAATCTAAATTTAGCACTACAGTCAAACTCTCATCCAGCAGCATATCTCTGCATAGCAATCATTTTAGTCATCAGCTCTTATCAAAAAAGGGGGAGTTGTCGAGATTTACCTGAGCTCAAGGCTCCCCTCTCGCCCTGCAAACGGGAGGGAGCCAGGGCTCAAGGACCTTGTGAGCTCAGAGCTCTGTCCCGGGACAGCATGCCATACTTGCTAATAATCAATCATCAGCTAAGTGTGAACTCTTGAAGGACAAATTAGCTTACCCAATTCACCTATACTGCATGTCTTTGAAGAGTGGGGAAAACCAGAGCTCCCAGAAACCAATGCCAATGTGGGGAGAACATGCAAACTCCACACAGAAATGCGAACTGACCCAGCTGAGGCTTGAACCAGCAACCTTCTTGTTGTGTGGCAACAGCACTACCCACTGCGCCACCGCTTTGCTCATTTTAACTTCATTTCTTGCAATTGTACATTTTGAAAGAAAAAAACAGAATTACAAATATAAACTCTTACAAATTTAAATACTATTTACAGTTCATCAATGTTGTCCTAAAACTATTGAACCCTTGTCTAAGGACATTTTTGATAAACCTGTTTGATCCACTTTAAATGTTGCTCACTATATATACCTCAAAACTATCTGATGTATATACATATCCATATACAAATACAAAAATGAGAGAGAACCTAGTTTTCACACTGAATCCACAAATAAGATCTAAAAACTGAACCGTTGTGTTTTCAGGTAAAGATGGCACTGGACTGACAGACACAGACATGCCTCAATCTGCAGATCCCACAGCACTGGATGGCAGTTTCATCAGTGTGAAAGATGCCGGGGTGAAAGGTCAATCAGATCGTCCCATCTCTGACCTCAGCAGTGCTCTGGACAAGAGTGAAGCTGAGAGCAACAAAGGCAAAAAGAGGCGAAACCGCACCACTTTCACCAGTTATCAGCTGGAGGAGCTGGAGAAGGTTTTCCAGAAGACGCATTATCCAGACGTGTACGCTCGAGAGCAGCTGGCACTCAGAACAGACCTCACTGAAGCCAGGGTGCAGGTAGGCCTGGATATAGTAAATATTACAGTGAAATATGTGTTCAAGATACACTCTCAGAAAAAAGGTACACTGTGGTACAAAGAATGTTCCTTAAGGAACAGTTTTGTACCTTTGTAAAATGTGATAAGACCTCTTATGACCTTTTATGGTACAATTGAAATGAAGGTACTCATAAAAAAGGTATAAAAGTGTTGAACAACTCCTTTATTACAATATCTATGAAAATAAATATTACTGGAAAGGCAAAGTGATTTTATGAATAATTTCCATATTAAAACATGAATCATCATTTAAAAGCATATGTTTAAAGAAACTCATAAACGTTAATTATTAAGTTCTATAAAACAGAACAACTGGTAAAACAAAACTGTAGGTATTGTAAACTAAACATTTTAAGGCATTTTTAATAAACATTTGGTAAGCATTTTCTGATTAATACAGTTTCATTATTGATATCCACACCTTTTGGCGTTTGCTTTCCAATACACACACGTGAGCTGGAAAAAGTGTTCACGCAGACATTTAGTATTGTAAAACTTAAAATGTCTATTTTAAAATTAACTTTTAAGTGATTATAAAGGTGTAAAAATTGGAGGAAAAAAATGTTTATATTGTACATGAAATAATGTATTTCTTTAACATTTTTGTGAAAAGTCTTGAGAAATGTTGAGCAAAAATTCTTTGATTTCTTTTGATTTATGTTGAAGTATTTTTATTCTTTTTTGTAAATGGAAAAGATGCATTTACACAAAAATAAACCTGTTTAAAAATGTATTTGATGTTTTATATTTGCTGAAAATAAATTGACGCATTTGGATATAGTAAAATGCCTTTAAATAGTTTTTGAAGGAACACATTTGACACTGTTAAGGTACAAAATGTCTTGTCACTGTAGTGGTACCTTCATGAATCAGATTTGTACCTTTGATGAAGGTACAAAATTGTATCTGCAGGTTTTATAAACCAAAGGTACACTTTGGTTTCCCGTGGTACAAATCATGTCCTTAAAGGTACAAACTGCAATGGTACACATTTGTTTCTTTGTCTTAAGGTACAGTTCTGTTCCATAAAAAGGTACTGCTCCAGTGACAAGGGTTTGTACCTTCTTTGGTACAACATTGTACTATTTTTTTTTTCTGAGAGTGTACAGTACAATTGTTGATCATTTGCTTTTCTGGTCTCTACTGCAAGAACCTGCACACAGTTTAGTTTAGACAATAATGTTTGGCTAATTAAGTTTCATCGGTAAATTTAAAGTATACCTCAGATCCTACAAAAAGAAGTTTGATGAAGTTTTATTTGGTAGTAGTAGTAGTAGTAGTATAGTATTTCCTAGTCTTTAAAGTAAAATAACTCAACATAAACAAGGGAGGCTGAGAAAAATTTTCATTTTCGATAGAAATTTCAGACGGCACTTAAAGGTTTTTGCATCTGAACTCTTCATATGATGATGATGATAATAATAATAATACTAATAATAATAATACTAATTCTACTAATAATAATAATAATTATTATTATTATTATTATTTATTTATTTTTTATTTTGTGACAATGAACGTTTATTATTATTATTATTATTGTTGTTATTATTATTAATAAAGAAGTAGTAGTAGCAACAATAGTAATAGTAATAGTAGTAGTAGTAAGTTTTAGTAGTATATTCAAATATGTGATACGTGTAATATAATTTTATAATTATACAAAAATATAATTATTTCATTTTTTAGTGATATTTAATAGTAATGTTACTTTTTGCCACTATTATTACTGTAAGGTATTATGCAATATTAAATTATAGACAATTGTTTGAAAATAATATTATAAAAATTCAATAATAATAAGTAAAGTAAAAATGTTATAGTTTTAATAACATTGAATCATGGCTACTACATTTAATATAATGTTATATTACTATAATGTAACTATTTTATAGATTTATTATTATTACTTTAGACTTGTACTCAGATTTATATTTTATTATTAATATTTTGTATAGTACTTCTTTTAATTGTAGTAATTAATAGTAAGAAATCATTCAAAGTATCATTATTTTATTTTACATTTGACCATTTCTTAATCTGTCCTCAATAATCTATAGGTTTGTCTCTGATCATCTTTAAAAAGTGAAAAAAAAAAGTTTTTAAAGATTTTGCTTTTAAAAAAAATAAAAAATTGACAGAACATCCTGACAGAAGTTGGACCTGATATTTATCTCCAAATTTCTATCTCATGTTTAATGTACTTCTCTACACACCACATTTTTAAGGACGTTACGATGAGTTAGAAAAAGCACACATTCTCTGGCAGGGGAAGAAAACACAGTTTAACGTGCCATAATCAATTTCCATGCAGGGAAACCTGGAGATACAGTGCAGTAACTGAGGCCAAACAGAACCAACCATCACACACACACACATGAGTCTCATTACCCCTGCAGGCTGACAACACACTGCACACGCTGTTGAGTGACTGCAGGGTTTGACCCGCGTTTCACAAACATACCTAGAGGAATACGCAATCTAGACGAACCCCTCCTCTGTGCTGTTGTTCACTGTTTTCTCTGTCAGACAGCACTTTCCCTCAAAACACAAGGATGTTTAGATGATATCATAGACCTACAGTAAATTCCTTTTTGAAAATAATATGGTATCGTTTGCATGCATGTTGAAATGCAAGTTTAACCTTTTAGTTAGGATTAATGACCCTTTAAGATTAAAATCTTAGCATTTTTTTAACAACTGACATACATATTTAAGGGAATAAAATGTACCCTGTTGAAAAATGGAGCCTTTAGTTATAAATGTTTGCATTTTTGAAGTTCCAATATGCACATTTTTGGTATACAAATTTGTGTTTTGTGGGACCTTTAGTTACAGTCTTTAGTACGTTTGCACTCGTATGTATACTAATATGCACACTTTAGATACTAAAATGCATTTTAGTAAATAGTATTGAACCTTAAGATACTTTTTAACTACTAATGTGCACACTTTTATATTTTTAAGCACTTATATTTATAATTTAGGTACTAAAGTGTACTAAACCTTTTATTATAAATATGGACCCTGTAAGTAAAATAATTGGTTAAATGAATTAATTCAATTGTACAACCCCAAATCAGAAAAAGTTGGGACAGTATGTGAAACGCAAATAAAAAAAGAAAGTAGTGATTCACAATTTTATTTCATTGCAGACAATATGAACACAAAATAGTTCATGTTTTTTTCTGGACAACTTCATTTCATTTGTAAATAAACATCCTTTCCTGTCATTCAGACTTGCGACACATTCCAAAAAAGTTGGGACAGGAGCAATTTAGGACTAGTAATCAGGTAAATTATTTAAATAATGATGTGATTTGAAACAGGTGATATCAACAGGTGATATCAACAGGTGATTGTAATTATAATTATGATTTGGTACAAAAGCAGCATCCCAAACAAGGTCTAGTCCTTTGGGAACAAAGATGGGCTGAGGATCGCCAGTTTGCCAACAAATACATAGGGAAATTGTTGAAATGCTTAAGTTTAAAGGACAGCAGCACAAGCCTAAGCTGAACTACTATGATCTCCAATCCCTCAGGCGTTACTGCATCAAGAATCATCATTCATCTATAAGCGATGTCACCACATGGGCTCAGGACTACTTTGGCAAAGCTTTGTCAAGTATCCCAATACGTAGTTACGTCCACAAATGCCAGTTAAAACTGTACTGTGCCAAAAGAAAGCCCTATGTTAACACTGTCCAGAAGCACCGACTTCTATGACCTAAGAGGCATCTGGGATGGACCATCACACAGTGGAAATGTGTACTGTGGTCAGATGAATCAGTATTTATGTGTTTTTGGACCAAAGAAGTAAAGGATCAACCAAACTGTTACAAGCAACAAGTCCAAAAGCCAGGGTCTGTCATGGTATGGGGTTGTGTCAGTGTCCTTGGCAAAGGTAACTTGCAATTCTGTGATGGCACTATTAATGCTTAAAAAGTACATTACATTAGATTTTGGAGCACAATATGCTGCCTTCTTTCCAGGGACACCCATGCATATTTCAACAAGACAATGCAGAACCACATTCTGAACAGATTACAACAGAACAGTTCTGAAGTGGATACAGGGACTTAACTGGCTTGCCTGCAGTCCCGACCTGTTTCCTATAGAGAATGTGTGGTGCATTTTGAAGTGCAAAATGTGACAATGAAGACCCCATTCTGTTGCCCACCTTAAGACATGTTTGCAGGAAGAATGGGAAAAAATTACACCTGAAACACCTCATCTCTTGGTGTCAATTTTTTCAGTCCCTGAATGTCTTTTAAGTGTTGTTAAAAGGAATAGCAACATTAAAAAGTGATAAATGTATTACTGTTACAACTTTTTTCTAAATGTGCTGCATAAACCAAAATTGGAATACCTGTTTTTTTTTTATTTATAAAACCACGAGGAACACAATAAATAATGTGCTGTTGTAATGTCTGCAATGTAATACAAGTCAAAGTAAATTTAGAAATCACTTTCTTTTTTTGTTTGCATTTTCCATACTGTTTGTAGGTATTATTCATCAGAATTAAGCCTTTGGTTACAAACTTTTACATTTTTGATGTACCACTACCAGGTACCTAGAATACCTTTAATACCTCTTACCAATTTCTTATTAAACAGAAATTGTAACCATTTCCCAAGTACCAAGTAGTACCTCTCATGAGTACAGCCATATTCACCATTGGGAGGTGGCATAATCACTTACCTGAATACATTGAATACATCCATCATCTGGGAATTTTAAGTGAAGTTGTTCTGTTTAGAATAAAAGAATATTTCAGTGTGAATGTACTCACACTATTTATACTACAAAATGACACAGAATAGTGCACAAGTATGCAATTTGGAATGGACACATACAGGTACATCTGAAGGTACATAAATGAATAGTGCATAAGTATTCTCAATTTGGGCACACTACACTATACACTTAAAAAGTGCATAGTTTTGTAACTAAAATGTCCATGTTGTTGAATGCACTACTTATGCTATTTATGCTGCAAAATGGCATAGAATAGTGTACAGAACACCTGAAACTTGTCTATAGCACTTATTTACTGCTGCTCTTATAATTGAATTGAATTGAATTTTATTTGACAGATTTTAGACAAGCTGTACAAGTATCCCATACATTTTGAAATAAAAACTGTCGAGGATAAAAACACAATAAAGCCCTGGGCTTGTTTCCATTGTGGTCCTCGCTGTTAAATGAAACAAAGTATGGCTTCAAAATACCGATGATGCATAAAACAGACAGTATCTCATACATTTTTAAAACGGGAACAAAATAATTCACAAATACATTCCTTCATTCATTCATTTTTCTTTTCGGCTTAGTCCCTCTATCAATCAGGGATCGCCACAGAGGAACGAACCATCAACTTATCCAACATACATCCCACGCAGCGAGTGGCCTTCCAGCTTCAACCCTATACACAATCCAGTAACATATAAAATAAAAACATCCTTGTCCACCATGCAAACTAATTATCCTCATCAAACAACCATCTTTTGATTACTTTTTTGAACCTCCTTAAATCTTTTATTTACTTGATCGATTTTGGTAATTTGTTCCACAGGATTGCACTTGTATATAAAAACAGTTGTGTAAATTGCTTCCTTGTCCTCATTTGTAAGTCGCTTTGGATAAAAGCGTCTGCTAAATGACTAAATGTAAATGTAAATATGCAATTCACAATATAGGTACTAAAATGTAACTTTTAGTTAGCAAGTTTCTTTATGTAAAACTTCAGTATTTTTGTACTTATTTAGTAATCAAAAAGAAGCCTTTAGTCACAAACCTCTGCACTTTTGAGGTACCAATATTAACACATAAGTACTAAAATGTGCTTTTTGGTTACCTTTTGAAAAGGTACTGCCCCGGTGACAGCTTTTTATCTGGATGCATGCATGTGCGTGTGTGTGTGTGTGCATGTGTCTGTGGTCCACGGCTCTAGTCTGGGAGGTCAGAGAGGGCAGCTCTGGAAAGCCGCAGGCTTAGGCGTCAGGAAATTAAACATGAAATGTAAACAAACTCCAGCCTGAAACATTCTCCCCTTTCACTTTCTAACATCCTTATTTCCCTTTAGAATTTGAGACTGAAGAGAAGAGAAGGTCGAAGAAGAAAAACTGCATCAGAAAATGATGAAAAAACCTGCTGAGAAATGCTGTAGCAGATATAAACTAAAGAATTTGGAGAAAACAAAATGTCTGTTATCGAGATGTTAACTTGCATTTCTGTGGGAAAAATACATAATTGGGTTAGACACCCATGACTGTGATTTTAAAAAGCTGAATTAGCAAACTAACACTTGTGGAATATAAATCGTCAAATGCATGAAATATGTTTCATTTGTCTTAAACTAATCTAAAAATAGTGAATTGTGAGCTATAACCTCTCACTGCTTCATTGTGAGAAACAATTGCACAAAAATAGGTATGAAAAATAACAAGTTGTTAACTCAAGAACAGGATATAAACATATAATTACACAAAATAAATTTATAATTATATTATGAACTCGCAATTAAAAATGCAACATATAAAGTCTCAATTCTGTGATATTACAATCACTCAGCAATTTGTAACTTGAGATTTAGAGGATAACTTGTATGAATTTCTATGATATTAATCATACATTTTACAAGAATTTGCTCTTCCCCAATGACAGTTCGTTTTAGGGGTGGGTTTTGGGGCAAAGCCTTGTTTTAAAAATTATACGTTTCCAATGAAATTGTATGAATTAGACACTTTTTTTGTTAAGTTTTCTCAAGATCAGGATGAATATATTGTACTTTTTTTTTTACAATAAAAGAATGAAGTCAAATATATACCTGATATAAACTCTAAATTGTGTTATAAACTTATAAAGCAGTTTTGACATACAAAAAAATTGGAATAGTAGGACTTGCAGTTGTGAGAAAAAAAGATATGATTCTCAAGTTTAGTGAAAAATGAGTAAATTATAACTTCAGATCTTAACTTTGAATTTTGTATAAACTTGCAGTTGTTGTAAACATAAGCTAAATAAAATAGAAAATGAACTGCGAGATGTTACCTTATATTAGCAGTTTTATTTAAATCAAATTCTAAACAGAAATATATAAACTAAATTTTGAGTTATACAGTAATTGCAATATAATCTGCAGAGAAAATGTTTTAATTGCAATAAATACACTTAAAATTGAGATAATTTAATTGCAATATTATACAATTATAATTCAAAAAAATGCTTGAATTGCAAGAAATAGTCAAAATTGTGAGAAAAAAAAATGTTGCTCACTTTTTTATACTTCTTTCAAGCTAAATTCTTTTAAAAGGAACAACATAACACAACATAAAGGGTTATCTATTATTGCTCATTATCTCTGATTAATCTAAATTTCATAGACTAAAGAAAAACATTATAAATACCCAGCGACACGAGGATTAAATTGCAGAGATTCTCAAAACAGATGACATGATCTTAAAGGCACTTGAATGTCAAGAGCAGGTCATGACATCGACCCGAAATATTTCTTAATATAGTGTTGTCCACATATAGCGTAGTTTAAAGCTAATTCAAGCGATATATTTTGAAAGTCAAATAAAGAGAACTGGCAGTGCTTTGTATCTTTTGTACCTTTTATGGTTTCCTGTTCTTGTGACCTCAACATGCCCATATTTTGTTACCCTGTCATAGTATGTCTGGGGCTCTTGGGGTTTAAGGAAACTCTAATGTGATTGGACGGAGATTCATCCCACAATGCAAGTTTAATCCCAGTGGTTTGAAGAGACTGACATTGCACTTTAAAACAGGCAATGGAAGCATAAGCATGAATAAATGAATGCGTGAACATGGAAATCATCTTCCACTCTTAAATTACCAAATAGGATTTGGCATGTAAAGTGTTGACTGAGACCAATAATTATAAAATTAACAACATTTCCTTTGGGAAGAAAATAAAAAGGTTCTCTGTTATACTGTTAAGTGATACTGTTCAGAGAGAAACAAATTTTCAAAATATGAATTGAGTGGAATCTGAAAATGTGAATGTTGGCAGACTTCACTTTTCCAGTTATGTCAACAATGAGCAAGTTAAAAAAGAATGAGATGATGTAAATGTCAGACTTTGTTTCACTGATACTGAGCAAAACACTGCCCTCTGACCATTTGTATTTGTCCTGTTTTATTATCAATGTTAAATTAAAAAGAAAGGTCTCTACTGCAATATTTCAAATGAACATTTGCGAACTTTAAATGTCACACTATTGATGAAATAATGTTATCAACTCAATTCATGTTTATTTCTATTGCGCTTTTACAATGTAGATTTTGTCAAAGCAGTTTAACATGGAAATTCTAATAAACAGAAACTCTATCAGTCCAGTTTTCAGAATTGAAGTTCAGTTCAGTTCAGTTCAATGTGGTTTAAATTTCACTGCTGAAAGTCCAAACACTGAAGAGCAAATCCATTGATGAGCAGCACAAGTCTACGTTCATTTGTCATTTAGTGTAACAGATGTCATTCATTCATTCATTTTCCTTCAGCTTGGTCCCTTAGTTTTGCAGGGGTCACCACAGTGGAATGAACCACCAACTATTCCAGCATATATTTTTACGCAGCGGATGCCTTTCCAGGCACAACATAGTACTGGGAAACACCCAAACATTCTCACATTCACACACACAAACACACACGCACACACACACACACACACACACACACACACGCACACACACACACACACACACACTCAGGGAGAACATACAAACTCCACACAGGAATGCCAACTGGCCCAGCCGGGACTTGAACCAGCAACCTTCTTGCTGTGAGGCGAGAGTGCAAACCACCCCTTTAACAGATGCTAACTTGCCCCTTAGATGTATTTTTGTCAAATTAAACAACTTTCTTATTCTGACCTACACTTAAAGGTGCAGTAGGTGATCTGCCAAAATGCTAACCCCTGCCGTCCAAAGCCATGCCTCCTGAAATCACAAACGTGTGCATGAAAGATGACAGAGACCCACTAGATCCTGTCATTCACCAGTTAGAAAACTTTACAGTATTTTATATCACTACAATTCCCAATGAAAAACTATTATATCTGGCACGTTTTCAGTTGTGTAGCAAGCAAAACTTGTTATAATGTGCAATATTTCATGCATGCAAGATTAGCTGGTCTCACTCTCTCACGTGCTTTGTCCTAAAGCGACTACTGTAAGCTTAGCTGTTGACCAGTGGCGTGCAGGAATTACACTTATTACTAAACAACACTTACATGCTATTTCAGACCGAATATTCAGATTAGCATGGGTCAGTAAAGCAGGCTATGCTGCAAATAGAGCTACTTACTCATGTGTTGTTGTTAAACTAAATAAAAAACTACATTGTCGATGGTGTAAAAGGAATCTTTTGAGACTGAAAATAGTCACATCAATCTTTTGCTGGAAGATTTCAGTGGCTGAACAACACTTCTGTGTATGTACCCCATTCATAAAACAACAAAACCTACATAAGCATTGAGTGACTTAAATAGTTTTAAAACAGAACATCACCTGTCTAAAAGAAATACTTCAGCCATGGTGTCTTCCTTCCTCCAGCGTGCAAAAGTAGCTCCAATATTGATTCGGGATTTAAAAAAAGTTTTGATTCAGCATTTGTTTTCACCACTGTGACTGTCTCATGTGCACATGAACATGCGGCGCATGTGCACTCGCAAACGGCAGATCTGCGTGAATGGCTGCAGATGTACAAATCTACATCTATTGACAGACAGTTTGGGCTACTTATCAGAATTATGGGAGTTGTCGGCACAACAAATTTTAACTGGATGAACATTTTTCAGTCTTATGCTTTACCCAGAATATAAAAATACATATAAACACATTTAGATAATTTACTTTAATCATTACTATTGGAATGGGAAGAGACTTTCAACCAGCACAACAAAAAATGTTTCTGAAGACGATCACCTACTGCACCTTTAAAACAATAAGCAGTCAACATGATTTTAAAACTATTGCTGACAAATTGTATAACACACTTATAGTTTAAAAAAAAAAAGAAATCCCAGTTGAAATCTTGACTTCTGAGATGTGAACTCACAAATCTAATATACGAGCTCACAAATGTGATAAAAAATATGTATGAATTGTGCGATTTTGTAACTGAGAAATAAAGCCAGACTTACAGGAATTAAAATATCAGGATATACAATTGCAATTAAGTTTGTAATGTTTTAAGTTGTGTGAAGAAAGTGACTTAACTCGAAATTGCCAGATACAAACACAGAAATCTGAATTGTGAGATAGAAAGTCAAAATTCTCATGACATAAACTCTGTTGTTGTGTTCTGTGATATAAACTGAAGTTGGACGGTTGAAAAATTCTAGCTGTTCATGTAAAATTCTAAAACTCACTCAATATCCTTCGGCTTGGGGTGTACTCACACTAGGCGATCCAAACCGTGCCTGGGCGCATTTTCCAGTTCGTTCGACTAGTGTGAGTGCTCTGAATCACCTGGGTGTGGTTCATTTGGCCAGCCCTGGCCCGTTTGGAAGCGGTGTGCCAAAGTGCAGTTCAGTTGGGCTTTGGCGCAGTACGCTAGTGTGAGTGTAAAGTGTGCCTGAGAGCGAAACTGTAGACGTGACGTCACTTTTAAGGGACTGTTTGATATGGATTTTTTATTCATTACTACTTCTCAGTTAACGCAAACTGTCATAGTTTATTAAGCATGCAAACCCCTCAGCAAACCCCGAGCAGCACGGTAATTTTATGAGAGTTTACGAGTGTCAAAAGTGGAGGATCTGTTCAGCTAAATATTTGACTGTGTGTCATCGCATCACAATGAATTAAAATAATACAAAACGCTATAACTAAAGCCGTGTCCTTTGTACTGAGTGAGAGCGCTTCTCTTCAAAACTGAACAGTCGCATCATCGATGACGTAAGCGTGCTTGGGCTCAGAAGGTAAAAGTGCAGGGCGAAGGGGAGAGGGGAGGGCGGGACTATCACCCCTGGGTACAGTTCAAGACAACTGTGCCTAGTGTGCGTGCACCCTTAATCACTGGTTTATTAGGGGTCGTCACACCGGAATGAACCGCCTAAAACTCATTTACTTAATTTGAGTAAATTTACTTGATTCTTTCCCTAAATATACCTGATCAGATTTTTTTGTATAAAGTATACACTGAACGACATGCTCAGAAAAAATAAAAAAATAAATAAACATGGCATATTCAAATGTTCAAACTCTCATAGTAGATGTATTTCTCCTCAGGAACTAATCCACCCAAAAACAAACATGAACATAATTTACTCATCTAAACCTATTTGACTTTCATTCTTCTGTGAAACATGAAAGAAGATATTTTAACAGTGTTGGAAAACAAATAATTTCCATAACACTTAGGTATCAATTCTATAGTGACATTGCCTGCCTGCTATTATTGGCTGTTTATTAGTACATATATAGTGCTGTATGATCTTATTCTACATCACTAACCCCTAATTTAATACCTAAACCTAACAATTACCTTGATAAGTATTAATAAGCAGCAAATTAGGCAAAAGTCATAGTTAATGGTTTATTAATAGTGAGAACTGTACCTTAAAATAAAATGAGAACCATAGTTTCAGTTCCCATTGACTTCAATTGTAATTTGTGGCCATAAATTGGTAGTCAGTGGGAACCGAAACTGTTTGGTTGCCAACATTTCTTCTTTTAAGTTTCAAAGAAAGAAAATCATACAGAAGTTAATATCTATACAGTTTAAAAACTCCAACCAATGCTAATGCAACCAATTAAGACCAAAATACAACATTGTGTTTGGTTAAAAATTGGGAAACCGATAAAAAAAAATGACCTTTATTTACCAAATGATGAAATTTGAAAACATTTGTTGAGGTCTGCAGGCTGTCTGCTGTGGTTTTAGGGTTGTTGGTTTGTGTCACGGTGCACTAACAGCGGATCATTATGATTGATGAGGTGGACCTGCTCCAGACATGAGCTGAGAGGAGACACAGGAACAGCTATCAAACCTGTGCTGGCAGGAGAAAGTTCAGATCTCTACATAAATAGTGCAGTGCGGACAGCACATTAAAGTCGTCAGATGAGGAGCCGTGGCAGGGCTTTCATGTGCCTCACGATTTATGACTTTCCATGTGCTTGCTTTTTCACTACAAGTCACTACAGGGAGAATCCAGTCCTCTGTGGAGAGATTTTAGTAATAGCCTTTTTGATGGCAATATAGAAACAGCATGAAGCTTTTACAGTAGAATATACTGTATGTGTTCACGCCAGATCTTGGGCTTTTTTAAATGATCAGATATTTGGTTTATTTTTTCTGCAGGTGTGGTTTCAGAATCGCCGGGCCAAATGGAGAAAAAGAGAGCGATTTGGTCAAATGCAGCAGGTTCGGACACACTTCACAACAGCCTATGAGCTTCCTCTTCTTACACGACCTGAAAACTATGCACAGGTAAAGTGGAGCTCACATGTGTTTTACCTGATCAGTCTACTGGCATGAGTACTTGACATTTAAAACAACAGGGGTAGACTGGCAACAGGATTACCAGGTTTTCACAACAAATCTGGCCCAAAAATACAAAGATTTTGTTTTCATTTAATATAATCTTAATTTCTTTTTTCTTTTGAACAAAATAAGCTATTCTAAAGAAAAACAAATACTATGGAATACTATTACCAGTTTCCAACATTTTTAAAATATCTTTTTTTTGTGTGTGTGTAGTTAGAAGAGGTGTTTTTTGTATATGTTTTTTTTAACATAAACACTGATGTATGTTATATTTGACCAAACGAACTGCTAAACTTGGAAGCTGATTTGTAGCAGGAATACATGTAGGTTTAGGTTTTATTGTGAGTTTATATGTAAATTTGATGTGTTTTGTCTATTTTTAAGAGTAATATATGAACATTTTTTACATTTATTTTCTCCAGGTTTTTGATTTTTTTCCTGCCTTCTGCTTTCATCATATCAATTTACATTCATAAACCCATTTCTTATATTTAAAAGTAGTGCTGTGTCTCAATCTGTGCATTAAAACGTATCCTTTAAAGACATCAGTTAAAGTTTTTTTTAGATAGGGTATTCATTCATTCATTTTCTTTTTAGCTTAGTCCCTTTATTAATCTGGGGTCACCACAGCGGAATGAACCGCCAACTTTTCCAGCACATGTTTTATGCAGTGGATGCCCTTCCAGTCGCAACCCATCATTGGGAAACATCAACACACACTCATTCACTACAGACAATTTAGCTCACCCAATTCACCTATACCACATGTCTTTGGACTTTGGGGGAAACTGGAGCACCCGGAGGAAACCCATGCAAACACGGGGAGAACATGCAAACTCTACACAGAAACGCCAACTGACCCAGGTGAGCCTCAAACCAGCGACCTTCTTGTTGTGAGGCGAACGTGCTACCCACTGCGCCACCGCATCGCCTAGATGGAGTATTATGAAAGCATAAACTTTAAAAAAAGACCAATAACCTTGATTTATTAACTTATTAACACATTATTGCCTAATGTCCCATGTCCCATGTACTTACAAGGTATTTGCCCACCGGCAACCGTAGTTGCCACTTGTACTTTTGACAAAGTCTCTTGAAAGATTTGTTTTGATTAGATGAATCTAGAGACCTTCATGATTATGTTGATTTACATTTCTGAACAATTTTTTTAAGTAACATGAAATTTGCCTTTATTTGGGAGGGTTTGCCTCCATTTTGAATCCTAGAATTAGGGGTAGGAAGTTGAAAGCCTCACATGACAGGAAGGAAATCAATTCCTTTTTTGTTTCTTGAAATCTTTTATTTTGTTTTCTGCTTGCATGTCATTAAGAAATTAAACACGAATAACATGTAGAAAATTACTTATAAAAGGAAAATGGCAGCTATAAACTATAGGTGCTGGTGGGCTTAAATGGGTTAAAATAAAACCCATACAGTTACAGGACTGACTTTTCCTAAATATGTTTTATTCTATCATTGTTATTTTATTAAAATTGCGTAACACAATATAGTTCAGAATAGTTTTAATTTGAAAGGTCACAACAGTGAAATTGATCTCATGCGTTTCACTAGTGCACTATACTTTCTCTTGTGCCTTTGAATAAGTGTGTTCTGTTGTCTATCAACTTTCTGCTGAAAAAATAAATTCACAACATTTGACATAATTATGCACTCCTACTTGCTGGACGAAGTTATGTACACAGCTTTAGGGGCTATCTAGTAACTCATTTATTATATTACAATAAATATAATAGTTTTAGTCTAATGACTTATATAATATGGGAGGTGGCATGGTGGATAAGCGGATAAGCAATGGAGGCCTTTCTATGAGGAGTTTGTCCGGTTTCCCCCACAGTCCAATTGGATAAACTAAAATGGCCATAGTTTGTGAATGGGAGAGTGTGTGTGAGTGTTTCCCAGCACTGAGGGTTGCACAGCAGGAAGGGCATCCCTTGTGTAAGACTTTCCAGAATAATTGGTGGTTTGTTCTGCAGTGGCGATCTCTGATAAATCGAGGAAAAAGCTGAAGGAAAATGAGTGACTTCTCAATGATTAAATGAATCAGCTGAGGGGATATGACAGTTACCAATGAGACCTGGTCACTCAAGTGGCCACGCCCTAAATTATGCAGACTTAAATATATATAGAACTTAAACTAAATGGATTTATACACCAAAATCCTTTTTTGTTCCAGACTGTAAATTCCTATTTTTCTGCTGTAAAGTTGGCCATTTTAACATTGGGCTCAGTAGAAATGTGCTCTTTTATAGAGCCAGTCCTTGTGTAAATTTCATGAATTGCAGTTTCATTTACTTCCTTATTAGCTTCACGAGGGAGAGCGGGTTGTTGCCGCTTGGTTTCAGCTCAGCGCACGTATCAGGTTCATGTCCTTTTTGTGCCACGTTGTTTAAATAGCATTTATTCATTTGTGTGCCCATGGGTGTTCTGGTCTAAAAAGGAGGTGTGTTGAGGTGCATTGTTGCCACGTTGCTAACTGAAATAGCCAGTGTCCTTGACCAACTAAAAGCTGCTCTAAAGTAAATACCACATTATTATTATTTAGATTTTTTAAAAGAGTGCATATGTGATATGTACTTATAGGCAGTTTCACACCTGCACACTTTGCTTATTACACACACAGGGATTCAAAGTAGCACAGAAATATCTTAAAATTAAGAATTAAATTGTAAAAGGTTGCTGGTTCAAGCCTCGGGCTGGGTCAGTTGGCATTTCTGTGTGGAGTTTGCATGTTCTCCCTACGTTCACATGGGTTTCCTCCAGGTGCTGCAGTTTCCCCCACAGTCCAAAAGACATGTGATATAGGTGAATTGGGTAGGCTAAAACTGTCCGTAGTGTATGTGTGAATGAGTGTGTATGGATGTTGCAGCTGGATGGGCATCCGCTGCATGAAACATATACTAGATAAGTTGGCAGTTTATTCCGCTGTGGCGACCCTATATTAATAAAGGGACTAAGCTGAAAAGAAAATGAGTGAATGAATGAAAATGTGAAAGATTTTATATATCTAATGCCACAAACCTTCTTCACCTTAGGGGGCTCATTCTGTAGATCACAGGGCCGCAGCTCTGCACAGTTTTGTTCCATCCCTAATTAACCACACCTGATTAAACTAATTAAGTCTTTCAGGGTTGTTTGAAACCTACAGGTAAAGCTGCAGTCTTTAGAGTTCACCAAACTTGAACTTTCCAATGCAGCGGACTGCAAAACTTGTCGCACTGGTCTGCCTCATTTGCATGCGTATGACTGGAAGTCTATGGGGAAAAAAAGTCCAGTGTGACCACAGCTTAAGTGTGTTGCAGCAGGGTTGGAACTAAACTATGCATGGCTGCGGCCCTCCAGGAATTGAGTTTGACACCCCTGCTGTAGATGGTCTGCTCATGCACTTTAACCTTGCACACAAGCAGATCCTTGTCCACAATATAGTGAAGTATATTTCCTGTTTTTCCACTTACAAAATCCACCATCTAAATAGTGACCACCACTTACTCTCAATGCATTGGTTCAATGCATGTTACACCCAAAACACACTCATAACTCATTAATAGATTAAGAACAACTCTCTTAAACCATGCGCCAGGAGCGCAGAACATTTTTGCTGTATTTCAAATAACTAAATTTAATTCAGTGATACCCTAAGTGCAGCTGCCCTGTGAGTTTGTTAAAATAGCCCAGTGAGTCAAACAGCTTACTCATAAATATAGCCATTTGTCACCATCTACTGACATCAAGTTGCAGCTGCAGAAAGAGTCACCCCTAACAAACAGTGGAGTGATGTGATAGAAGTATTCTTAATCCTCTACTGCGCGGTTTTACCATATAGCAACATGCTACTTATGTTGATTTCCCTGTTACTGTTTCTTTAAGACCAACATAAAAAAAAAATGTTGGACAGAGAAGACCTTAGTGTAGCCAATGATGTGCTTTGGTTAAGTCACATGACATGCAGTGTTTTTCTGTTCCGCAATTTCTCACAGACTTGTGTTTATTGTGAGTAGTTGCTGAATACAAATGTAAACATCAATAAAAACAAAGGATCTAATCATGTCAGATCCACAAACAAATCTGAAACATCACCTCCAGTAAGTTATGATGACATATTCACAATTCAAATTTATTTTAATCAAATTAGTTTTTTGTAAATCGATCAAATGTGTGTGTTGCCAAATGGCAACACTGTCCAATAGTGGAACGTGCAATATTGCAATGGGTTAGCTAGCTAGCAAGGTCAGCTGTGAACTTTTAAGTTGTAACAACAACATGAATGCTAGTGATATAATGTTGATTACTTGTATGCTAATGACGTTTGCATTATGGATAAAATCTAGTTTTAATGGCAATACTACTTTTGAATATATATATGTACATATGTATACATACAGGGAACAGTGTATTAGTGAGCACCACCATGTTCTATGGTAAGTGAAACAAGAAAAGGACAGAACTGGCTCTTCCTGCAAATGAAAGTGAGGATGAGATGGGTTTTAGTGACCATGAGAATGCTGCAGATTAGACATTTAATGGAGACAGTTCAGGTAAGTTAGATCAGAGGCAGATAAGACAGGCGTAGTATAGTATATGGCAGTGGTTCTCAAACTTTTAAACCAGCGACCCCCAATGTAAGATCGTCAAGAACTCGCGACCCCCCACTACCAAAGCATATACAAACAATAAAAATAACATTTTTAAGCTGTTCACAATATTTTAACTATATTTACTTTACATTACAGGGCTCGAAATTAACATTTTTGCTTGGTAGTACTGGTGATCCTATCTTTAAAAATGTAGGCGCACCAGCCAAAATTTAGTGTCTTCCACCAAGTATCACACCGTTACTACAAGTTTTATAAACAGATTTATTGCATTTGAAACCAACAATAATCAAAACTAACAAGCAAAAAATATATATGCATGCGTGAGGAAAATATGTCTCTATGAAATCCCGTTATCACAAGAAAATACATTTTGAGTGACCAAAAGATACATGGACGGACCGCTCACCGGCCCTGCACACACTGCTTGACATGAATTCATTAATGAATCTGTTAACGATAACTGTGCTGTGTTCTCACGGGTGGTGTCTGATATTGCACAGATGCTTTTGACATATACCTTATCATTTGCTTACGTCATCTTAATAGCAATACCGGTCTTTTCGTGAGCTGCAATATTAGTTTAATCTTAGTCAGTGCAAGCCCTTTTGCGATGGTGTACGTGGTGTTAAATTTTACATATAGCTGCCACTTGTACGGCTGACAGCGTCTGGCGATTAAATGATGGAATAAACAGAAATTCTCGTGCTTAATATGTGTAGATGTGGCAAACAGTTACCTGAAAATTCGTTATTTCGTAAATTATTTCGAAAATTCGTTAAAATTAGTTATTTTCATAATGGACTTGAAGCCAATGGAAGTCTTTTATCCACTCTTCGAAAAATGTAGATGATGGACTAACATTCACCACATGATCAGTAATCAGATGTGCCATTATTTGAAGCTTTAGGTGTTTCTAAAACTAAATCTGTCAGTGTTGTTTTCATTCTCATCTTCAGCGCTTTACATTTTCGCGGTTGTCGCTCCTGTCATCTGCAGACAAGAGGCGTTGACTGAGTGATTGACAGCTGATTTTAGCCAATCCATTTGTGTTCAGTTCTTAGAGCAGCAGGCCAATAAGAAGAGCGCGAAGGCGGGGCAAGCGTTGCAGGCTTTGTTTACTGCGGCAAGTTGACATGACAAGTTTTAAACTGTTTCTGAGCGCTGCGTTTCAAGTACAAAGATGCATTCTGCCTGAATGTGTCCTAAATACTTTATGAATTTATCAGTAATATGTTTTTAAAAATCTGAAAATATTAGCTTTCACTTGTAATACTGAAAAATATTTATTATAATCACTGAAAATTACACAATTTTTAAATCACTCTTGCGACCCCTTGAAATTATTCTTTGACCCCCGCAGGGGTCGCGACCCTCAGTTTGAAAACCACTGGTATATAGTATAATATATAAACATTGTTAGCTAGTAGCTACATTATTCTGATGCATCTGGATATATTAGACTTGTTATTTATTTGTTATAATATTTATATTTACTGTATGTTGTATACATGACAATACAATATTAGGTTTGTTTTTAATTATATTCAGCAAAAAAGAATGGAATACATGAAAGCTGTTGGAATATGAGTATAAGGAGTATAAGGTGTCATTCAAGTTCTGTGTTAAAGCTTGTAATAATGCAACACCAATTAAATAATTTCAAACAAAATTATTAATTATAAGGAATTGTTTTAATTTAAAATTTCAAAGTTGGATCCACTGTTGGACGTTGTTGCCATATGGCAACATATCATAAAGTATCTTAAAAAATTCAAAATTTTTTCAGAATAAGCCATTTTAAGAAAAGAAAAAGTCAAATATTTTTTAATAGATTTATCATAATGCGTGCGGTAGAGGGTTAAAAATAACTGTGACAAAATTGTTTTTTAAATTGATCATTTATATGTGGATTATGTTTTTGTATATTCATCAGATTCAGAACCCATCTTGGCTAAGCGGCAGCAGTGCGGCCTCTCCAGTGCCAGGCTGTGTGGTACCTTGTGATTCTGTTTCCTCCTGCATGACTCCTCATCCTCACTCTGCCAGTGGCGTGTCTGATTTCCTCGGTATGCCAAGTCCAGGTGGCAGCATGGGGCAGACACACATGGGCAGCCTTTTTGGGAGCTCGGGAGTAGGTGGAACCATTAACGGTTTTGATCTCAGCGTCGAGCCGGATCGCAAATCCTCCAGCATCGCCAGCCTGCGCATGAAGGCGAAGGAGCACAGCGCCGCCATCACATGGGCAACATGATGCCTTCATCTGGGAAACAGAAAACCAGACAACCTCAGCCCCAAGCTGTCAGCACTAATGAGGTGAAAGTTTATGGCATCTGGAGCCAATATGAACATGAGAAATGGAGGCTGGAAGCTTTAAAACACTTGTTGGAGATCTAATTTTAAGGTTCTCTGAGGAAGTGGATTGTGCAGTGGGACATTGTGCTAGAATGAGTGGAAACTGATGGGCCAGTTTGAACAGAGAGATGTTTGGTTTAAATAACTTTTTATGTAACATTGAAAAAAAAAATCTATATGCACTATTTTCCCCTATTACTTAATAGACATGTGCACTGCCATTTAAAGAAAATCAAGGTTGCATTTATTCAATCAAAAGAATACAAAGATTTAAGCATTATAAATATATCTAATGGATCCTTGGTTAATACCAAAGAGCATAGAATCACCAAGAGGCGACACTGTAGTGCGATTTGGGAAACAGCCACTAGATGGCCTGGCAGCCATTTTGGAATGAAAGTTCCAATAGAGCAACAGCATATTATAAGTCTGTAAAATAAACTATTAAAAGTGCTGATTATTGTGATAGTAAGTGTTGTATTGTCATCTTTCAGGTTGTATCTCAGCTTTAAGGCACTTTCTAAATAAATGAATCAAAAATAAAGCAGCTGCTTGCCATCGCAGCAACAATAAGATCCAATGTACAGCAGATCGCTTTCACTCTAAAATGGCGGAATCTGGGGCTGTTGCTGGGCGCTGCTGTTGCAATGGAACGTTCCATTGAGTGTCGCCTCTTGGTCATTCTAAGCTCTTGGTTGATACCGATCTTGACCTGTATTAGTGACCTTTACTGACCTCAAATGATGGATATTCTGAAGAACAATATATTCTAGGGCTGCACGATATTGGAAAAATCTGATATTGCGATATTTTATTTTTCTGCGATAAAAATTGCGATATGAAAATCTGATGTTTCAGAAGATAGTTTGAATAGCACTATTTAACAGCTTTCTGGGGAGCCTAACAGTATTCAGAGCAATTGAATGATCACAGCGCAAAAATAAATGCGTGTCTTACTTTGCTTTGTCTTGTTTCTAGTTCAAACATCCAAAAAAATATCTTAGACCAAGTAAAAATATTGTTTAGCTTCCACCGTCAGAAGAAATAAGTAAAAATTAAAAGTTTTCTTAGCTTGTTTTAAGGAAATGATCTGCCAGTGAGGTAAGTGAGATAATCTTGTTGAAATGTAGATAGTAACAAGACAAAAATTCTACATAAGAAATGTTTTTTTGCATACATCATATAATCATAATATTGTGTGGCTCCTGGTCAACTATAATTCGGACTGGACATTGCGAATGTGCACATTGCAATATCATTGCTGAAATTATATATTGTGCAGCCCTAATATATAGTATAAAAGTTAACAGATTTAAAATGACATTAAGTTATGACAGATATTTTAAGTGTTTTTAATAGTGCCTCTCTAGTGCTGTTTGGGCAGATTTGGCCATTATTTTTCCATCGTATCGAAGTATCATGAAACTCTGTATTGGGTTTAAGATTTAAATGATCTTGAAAAAAATGTTAGAACAGCTTAAGAAGTACAACTCTTTTTTTTGCAGTCTTAGAGAGAAACATATTCTGGAAAATATACAGTTGAAGTCAGAATTATTAGCCCCCCTTTGAATTTTTTTTTCCTTTTTTAAATATTTTCTAAATGATGTTTAACATAGCAAGGAAATTTTCACAGTATGTCTGATAATATTTTTTCTTCTGCAAAAAGTCTTATTTGTTTTATTTCGGCTAGAATAAAAGCAGTTTTAAATTTTTTTTAAACAATTTTAAGGTCAAAATTATTAGCCCCTTTAAGCTATATTTTTTTTCGATAGTCTACAGAACAAACCATCATTATACAGTAACTTGCCTAATTACCCTAACCTGCCTAGTTAACCTAATTAACCTTGTTAAGCCTTTAAAAGTCACTTTCAGCTGTATAGAAGTGTCTTGAAAATTATCTAGTAAAATTTTATTTACTGTCATCATGGCAAAGATAAAATAAATCAGTTATTATAAATGAGTTATTACAACAATTATGTTTAGAAATGTGTAGATAAAATCTTCTTTCTGTTAAACAGAAATTCGGGGGAAAAATAAACAGGGGGGCTAATAATTTTGACTGCAACTGTATATTTTAAATCAAAATGTCTATGTTTTTAATTATACTTATTTCAGAAATAATTCTTGTTTAAATTCAAGTTGAAAAGTTTGTTTTGACATCGTTGTCTAAAAACATTATTTGTCCAGCACACAAACAGCACCAGATGATAGTATCCAAACATGGTGTATAATCAAAGTCACAAAATTGGACATTATTCGATAAAAAAGCGAATTTGCACTTATCTGAAAGTGAAAGAGTTATCAGAATGAAATACCTGTGCGGCACTGGTCAGTTCTTGACTTAGCTCAGGCATAAAGAGTTAATTCACCTAAAAATGAAATCATTTACTTACCCTCCACTTGTTCCAAACCTGTTTGAGTTTTATTCTTCTGTTGGACACAAAAATGTTGGAAACCAGTAGCAATTGATTCCAATAACATTAGTTTTTCCTATTATAGATGGCATTGGTTACAGGTTTCCAACATTCTTCAAAATATCTTATTTTGTGTCCAACAGAAAAAAAGAAAACCATAAGTCTTTGAACAAATCTGAGGTAAAGTAAATGTCGAGAACTTTTTCTTTCAAAGTGAACTATCACTCTAAGAAGGCATCTTTAGCATCACTTCTTAAGCAGGAGGAGCAGAACATGGAGTCATAAAACATAAGAACTTGCTCTCCTACCAAAGTGGGACATTGAAAGCACACCTAATAGATTCAGATAGGGTGACGGCTACAATATTAGCCAGTGAAGCTCCAGGTTTGGTTCACACAGACTCTGTCCAGCTCAAGCTCCAGAAATACTGCCTTTAATCAGCCACATTCTCGAAATCAGAGCTAATAGGACATTGTTTCCAGATAAATGCTGGAATGCTGTGTTTGTTTAGTGTTAGTGGGACACAGCTATATCAGCTGGAACATAAGACTAACTTCATTAATTTCCTGGCTTTTTTTGCAGCAGCAGCATTAGGGCCATATCATGAAGTGTGAGAAAACGCCGTTTGTTTGGAGTTTCATAGCAAATAAAGTGCTACAAACTGTTTCTTTTTTCGTCATTGTTTTATTAGATGTCGAGAAAGGTTCTAACTTTTTGACTAAATTGATTTGTGTCCTATTTTTGGAGGTGCCTTTTAAAGAGGGTAAACAGTATATATTATGGTTAACTGAGTTAGTAAAATCAAGCTTCTTAATTGAGATTAACTTTGTTCACTGTTCAAAAACAAACATGGCAAGTTGTTTTATCATGTCAAAATTAATTTGTATATTTTCATGCTACTCATTTTTAGATACTAGAGTGTTTTATATTAAATGCTTTATTTATTAAATAGTTAATTATCATTATTATTGTTATTATTATTATTAAAAGACTACCTGTACTCATTTAGTAGATACTAGTTCTTATTTACTAGTACTTATACATATACACTATTATTCATTATATACAATAGCCTATTTACTAGTACTTATTAATTAGTTAATATAGTACTTACAATTAGATTACAATTAATAGGTACAAGTATCTAAAAATAAACGTTTAATGAATAAATACTAATATGAACAAGTACTAGTATAAACAAAATCATATGAACAGTAATGAATAAGAAAGTAAGTTCTATTAAGTAGTTGAACGAGTAATATAATGTAATAATATTGTATGTAGTAATAATATAAAGTTCTGGTATCTAATTATAAATAATGATAATTACTAATGTCTATTAAGAAGGTACTATTATGTGATGAATGAGTAGTATGTAAAAAAAAAAAAAAACTAAATCGAAAAAAGATAAACTCTTAGGGGGGAAATTGTTCTGAACAACAACAGCAGAACTTTTTTCATAAGATTTCAAAGGGAATCTTGAACCTTGAAATACGATTCAGGACATTAAAATGTTTTTAGAATTTAATGTTGTAATTTCTTATTACTATAAAGAAATATATTTCATTAATATTAATATTTTTACCATTAATTTTATGCATTATTCATTAATATATGTCATTTATTATATGTAACTGTTTGTCGGGACATCATGGGCAGGCTTTGTTGGGTTTTTTATTTTAACATGAAAAAATAAGGCCAAAATGAACAAAAATGGACAGAATGTGACACCTTTACTGTGTTCATGGTATATATTTTATTAATGTCATTTGTTTTACATAAACCTAAGTAAAAATTAAGAGGACAAATATTGCCATGGATCATAAAATCAGTATCTCTATTGCTTAACCTATGTAGAAGGGGCATCTTCAACTGAACAGAGCTGTTCAACATGCTATTAAACTAAAAATACAATATTTAAAGAAATAAATAATTTACCTGTTGAGAGTTTGTTGATCGTTTGTTTGAGCTTCAGACAACCAGCTGAGTTATCAATTTGAAAAACAAAATGGCGGGAAATAAAGTCAGAAATAAACTCACACAAATAACCATTTAGGCATAAAATTCTTCCAGACATTATGGTTAAAAATAAAAGTGTTACTAAATGCAAAACAAAAATTGAAGAACCATCTGTTTGACTAGTGTCTAGGTTTAAATAAACATGTGCTAACACTTCAAGGAACACATTTTACAAACACCTGGAGTTTTATCATATTTGAATCCATTTCTTCTGTAGTTACGTTGTGTACTAAGACTGATGGAAAATGAAAAGTTGCTATTTCCCAATTAAGGTATTTATGCTAAGCTAAAGGAGCTCCCGCCAGACCCAGGGATCAGTTGAATGGATTTAAAAATGGTAAAACTTAACTGTTTAACTCTAGAGTTGTACAATGAACAAAAAATATGTGCAGTATCAATAGAAAATATAGTTTCTAAAAACAAGTAGTAGCATGAAATAGAAAGAATCTTTTATTAAAATGTTAAAACTACTTGCCAACATTAGTTTTGTTGGAGACAATGCAACAAGAAAGGTCCATAATTGTTTGTTGTCTGCTGCATAGCTCCACTGTTTCTCTATGAATTCCTCAGTTTAAAAACTACTGAGACCTGCAGTTAAAATGTACATTTTCATCCATTCTTTGTGTTTGTACAGCATGCACTTTGGGTATTGCAGTGATTTGCTTATATGCATCTAAGTTTAATAAATGATATTGGTTTGGTTGTTTTTCCTCATTACAGAACTCATTTTCTTTTGTAAATTTTTCATTACATTTAATTTGGAAAAGACTTTAGTTTTGTACCTTGTTATGAAAATGAGATATTAGTTGATGTAAAATACATGAGCAATTTATAGTACACGGAATATCTTGTTAGTTCATATAATATTAACAGATACAAAATTTGATTTATATAATGCAATAATAAATTGCTATTGAAAAATTCACATTAATTTATTCACTGTCGGTCCCACTTTTGGGTATAGATGAGAAAATGTCCAAATTAAATTAAATCTAATTATTTTTCGCCTGATTGTTGGTGATAAATTCAATATGTTCAATTAGAAAATAAAATGTTTTGCAAGTTTCATTCATTCATTCAATCATTCATTTATTCGTTTTCTTTTCACTTTAGTCCCTAATCTGGGGTCGCCACAGCAGATTGAACCGCCAATTTATCCAGCATATGTTTTACAACACTAGGAAAAACCCATACACTCTCATTCCCACACATACACTATGGACAATTTAGCTTATTCTATTCACCTATAGCACATGTCTTTAGACTTGTAGGGAAACCGGAGCACCTGGAGGAAACCCTCGCGAACACAGGGAGAACATGCAAACTCCACACAGAAATGCCAACTGGCCCAATCAGGGCTCGAACCAGCGACCTTCTTGCTGAGAGGCAATCGTCCAACTGCGCCACTGTGACACCCATGCAGGTTTCAATTTATGAAAATAAATCTATATTCAGCTAATCCTGTTTTTGCTCTAAAAGTGACAGAACATCATTCAAATATCTGAGCAAATCATATATCCAAATTTTAAGTTGATATCTGAATTTTATTGTTATTTTTTGCTTTAGTCAGAATTTGTTTAAAACTTTACAAAACTTTAGATAACAACCAGACCCCAGTGATGACTATATGGCTTCCCCTGTTTCTTTTCCTTTTTTATTATGGTTTGAGTGATATACCATATTTTTCATACTTTTCACAGTAATTATGAAATAAGCATTATATTTTATAGTAGCATCTGCCGTTTGGTGGTATCTGATTTAAAGTTAGCCTCTAACAAACACATAATAGGCCTGCCTAAAATATAAAACATCACATAAAATCCCACTGGGTTACTATAAAAAATGTTTACTATTTGAAAATGTTATGAATATTTAGCCTTTAAAACAAAGTTTGGAGGATTGTGAGTGTGTGTAGTGACTCTAAAGGACACAATTCTTAATATAATTAGTATGTTTCTGCCTCAAGAAAATATATTTTGTGTGCAAATATGAATGAAGGCAAATGAGGGCAAAGGAATTAGTCCTGTGAAATTGTAACTCCCTTTGAAATATTTGCTCAAATGCCCCTTAATATAATGCAATCCACATTTTTCAATAGTTTTTATAACAAATTTTAATAACTAATTTTTTGTCTTTGTCACGATGAGAGTACATAATGTTTTACTTGTTAATTAGCAAGATATTCAGCTTAAAGTTCAATTTAAAGGCTTAAATAGCTTAATAAGGGTAGGCATGTTAGGTTAATTAGGCAAGTCATTCTGTAGCCAATTGAAAAACTACTAATATTATTGACCTTTAAAATGATTTTTAAATGTAAAAACTGCTTTCATTCCAGACAAACTAAAAGAAATAAGACTTTTCCAGGATAAGATTTTTTAGGATAACAATTTTGTATCACTTGTAAACATTTAACAATTTTCTCTTCAACTATAGTTTATTAGGATTAGTTCAGGTTTAGAGTAAGATATCATTGTTTTAAATACGTAATTGTAAACGTTCCACAGTGGGATTTCAATTAGGAGGTTAAATAGGCTAATTATGAAAGATTTAAAAGTATTTTTCCATTGTTCATTAATAAAAGAAGTCTAATTTTAGTCTGATTTGAGTTCATGACTAGTTGTTTCTGCATATTATAAAACTGAACAATCCAGAATTAACATTTGTTAGTAATTAGAAAGCATATACAAACTTTTCTCATGCAAAGAATTGCATTCGTCAGCTGAAGCAGAGAGGGTGTGGAATGGAGGAAGAATGATTTACATGCAAATTGCTGCTTAGCAAACAAACCGTTCCCCAAAAATTGGACAGACATTGTCCCAGACAGTTCGGACTGCTTTGGAATAGCATCCTATTTCAATCCATTACATTTATAACACAGAAGACTTCAAAACGGTCATTTGCTCATGCATGACAAGTAGATCCTGCATTGGCATAGATGTCTATGGAAATGTACCCCATTTAACAGCCAAAATGTTTGATAGATTATAATAATTGTGTTTGTGTATCTCAAGCATGAAAAGTCCTTCATTCCAACTCATAATGGCCATTTCAAAGTGTAAAAAGCGCATTTCACAAACTGAGCGCCAGGGTTCAACATATTTCACAGGACAAAGGAGCAAACTTGGTGTTTTTTTGTGTTGAGCAATAGTTTTGGTCTTGATCCAGAGCTGTGCGGAGACAGCCAACACAATGCTTGTCACCCAATAAAACCTCCACTGGGACCTGACAGCCTTCCAGATGAGGCTGGATCTCTCCCAAATAAATCCATCAGGGAAGATTTCTGGCACTCACACAAGCCATTTTTACTTTCTCACTCGCTGAACGCTCCGATCCATTCGCTCTTCTTTCATTTCTGGCCGACTTTCAGTCCCTTGGGCTTTGCTAAACTCTCTCCATCTCACACACACAAACACGAAACCAAAAGCACGTCAGGAGACAAAGATAAAGGAGTTTATGACTGAAAACAAAGTGTTGGGTGAAGCACGCAGGCAACAGGACAAAACTGAAAGCACTGCATTTAAAAAAGCCTTTGTAAATGTGCCAGGCAGGTTCTAAACCTGTAAAATACTGGCACCTTTATTGGGTGCTTAATCCATCACATGATTTAAATCTCCCTATACGCACAGACCGCCATAGTGTTTCATAGTCAAAAAATGCCTATATGTGTGTGAAAGGCTTTGATATATTGACCAGCAAAGCTTGGTTTGGGGGAGAAGAGGGGAGGGTGCTCCAAGAAACAATTAAAGAAAACCTATAGATAGAAAATGAGCTAAGTGCACCAAGATCAGACATATAATAAGATTCTTAAAAAAAAAAAAAATTGGTCACTTATCTCTTTTTGGGATTCCTCAAATCTCATCAGGCGTTAAAGGATATTTAGAAATGTTATCTGGGTAAATTAAGATTGCAAAAAGAGTCGAATAAAACAAGGCCTACAATTTTGAGAAAAAATATATTTCATGAGTTCTTACTTGTTTTTATTTCAATAAAAAATTCATGATTTTATTAAATGAAACATACAAAAGATAAACAATTCATTTCCACAGGTTTCATTGCACATATTTATCAAGGGTGCCAATCATTTTGACCTCAACTGGGGAAAAAATGTTGGGAAAGGGCATTCCCCAATGTGCTATAATTATTATCGCAGGTTTGTCTTATTTAGTACACACATGCAGAGAAAAATTACAAAAAAAAAAAAAAAGTAAAAAGTCAATATGAGAATATGCAGCCCAACTGCGATTTTGGATTGCCCCAAGTCATGCAAATTTAGTATCGCGACTGGTGACTATATGTCCTTATTTTCCAGTGACAAATTTTGTTGTCCCGACTGGAGCCATCTCATTAAAAAAAATAAAATATATAAATATACTAAACGTACTGTTCTCATAAAAAAAAACAACAACAAAAACAAGTAAAAAATTCAAACTATAGGTGAGATTTCAATGCTATTTTTATGCCTAAAATTGTACCCAGTTTGCGTTTCATAAATCTGGTCACCATACACATAGGGTCAATTTGGCGAATCTGGGACATTTTCTTTAGTATTTTGATTTTATTAGAAAACACATTAGACTTTTCTGAAACCCATAAGATGTTTTCTAACCACACAAGAAAAGAAAATAATGTAGATAATATTTCCCATGAGGATCCTGTCACGTCAGTTAGAAAGAGAGGATCCAATAGCAAGTATTTAATGAACAAAAAGGTATCAAAGGATACCACTGGATGTTCTGGTGACAAGAATGTACAAAACAAAAGAGAGCCACGGGTCACAACGAAGACATCAAACGGACAGCGCAGGAATCTGGGAACAACAGGAACAAGGACAAACAACGGACTGATAACAAGCAGTAACCACAGGCTGAAATATATAGTCAGCAAACAAGGATCAGCTGGAGGATGATTAAGTCAGCTGATGAGTCAGCTGATAGAAAGCACGCCGTCCACACAAAAGGTAAACAAATCACACACCCTCACACATGACAACACACAAGGCATGACACGTACATACAGAAAGAACACACAAACCCATCAACCGTGACAGAGCCGTGCCACACATGCCAAAATAAGTAAGTAAATAAATAAATATTTTTTTTTCTTTTTGCCTGAATAGGATAATCTAGGATTAAGCCACTTTGTAATCTGAGACAGACAGTATATAAAAATACTATATTGGCATTCTTTATGCATGAGAAACTCAATATCAACATGTTTTTAAAAGCAAAAAAGTTCAGCAATATTACAATATCTAGAATTTTTTTTTTCCTTTTCTACACAGTATTAACAATCTGCTAGTGTTAACTCATTTAAAACTCCATTATAACTTTTGCAGGTGATATAGCTATTCTGCACGTTTCTTGACAGGACAGACACTTCTGCACTTACAATGCTCTATATTATAACATCCAGTACCCACAATAACATCAATTTCTCATTATGGCATACATCAGCCCTTGTCACTAGACATAAAGTCCCTAAATGCATATTTCTCTCATTTGAAGTCTGTCCCAGATTGCACAAAGCATGCTGTGTAAAGAATGTGCAAGTGTGGGTAACACTTTATAATACAGTAACTACACACTATGATTCATCTATTAAGCATTAGCTAAAAGTGAATTCATTATTTGTAAAGCATTAACTCTACATTAATAGACGTTAGTAAGCAGTTTGTAACTACAGACACAAATGCTCTATTCTTGACTTATAAGCACATTTAAAATGTTAATTTTACTTAATAATTGTACTTTCTTTTTTACTGATTAATTTCTCATGACTAAATTAAATAATCACATTATTTACAAACATTTGAATTTAAGAGTAGTTGGTTTTACTATTGGTTTAACTATTTAAATCAACATATATATATATATATATATATATATATATATATATATATATATATATATATATATATATATATATATATATATATATATATATATATATATATATATATATGCAACAGTTCTGTCTGGTTCTTGAATTTGATTGGCTGATAGCCGTGTGATATTTTGCCAATAACATCACACAAAGGCCTATTCACCCTTCACCTCTGTGTATTACTCCGCCCACATACAGCCAGCGACAAGCAGAAACGCTACAGTTCGACAAATATTACTGTTGTTAGACAGTTTATTTGTAAGAATAGTACCTATTTTAAAATATTTACAATTTCTGAAAGAGCTCGTCGGCGGCCAAAGACGGTTGACGTTGTCTATCCACAAGATGGTGCCAGGACCGCATAATAAGCCCTTGCTGTTTTCTTGAGCATGAATAGGAAGCTGAAAAACGGAAGTGTCGCGGTTATTAAGGTGGATCGGATAAAGTTAAAAAGAAGCTGCGAATGAGAAGCTGGATTCAGCCTCGTCCTTCGTTATCACAAACAAAACAGCAGTCTGGTAGTGATTGCTCTGCATTTTTCAAGGTTAATTATTGTGATATTGTAACGGTCGCTTAATGTTTGATATGCATTGTGTATAAATGTCCCCTTTAAGAGGACTATTTCTGTGGCTGTTTTACCTTTTAGATGTAAGCACAAATGTAGGGGAGCTTAGTTCAGTTCTGGTGAGCTCTGAGAAGTGTGTGATGGTCGCTCTACCACTGTACCATTCTTTTATTTCAATAATGTAACACTTTATTTTGCGACGGATGTTTGAGTGTCTTTTTCTTTCTTTTGCTTTAGCACTTGGGAGAAACACATAAAGGCCAATAGGAAGAGTGAAATAGTTTCTGTCTCCTTTTTTTATTCCTTAAAAAACATTTCAATGTTATTATGTTAGCAATGTGTAAACTGTACAGTAATTTTATTTTAGTTAAGATTGCAAAGATTTAGTTTTCATTTGATACAGATTCATTTATCTTCAAATGAATAGAAATGAATAAAGTCGTTTTTTTTTCGTTTTTTCTTGTTTAGAATGAAACTGAGCCTTTAATTGCCATTTATAAGGGATTTGCGAATAAAATAATAAATAAAGCAATAAAATAAAGCAATAAACTAGTATAGTAAAATAAAATAGTCCTTACTTTAGATTAGGTCACAAAACTGGATGACGTTAAGCATTTATTAACATTCAAATGAACTGAAATTAATGCCTAAATTTTATATATATATATATATATATATATATATATATATATATATATATATATATATATATATATATATTTGATTAGTTTATTAATCATTTACTTATGCATTCTGATAGTCTTTTATAAAACAGCAACTTATCTCAAATAACTGGTTTGTAAATGATGCAATACTTGCTGAAAAAATAATATTTAACAGTACAAAAATACAATCATTAAGCACATTATATTAACAGATGATGGAATTAACTATTTGCAAATGCTTAATAAATTATTCATAGTGTGTAGTTATTATAAAGTGCGCTGTTATCAATTACACATGAACATTACAAAATGTAGCTTTACTACATGAAATAATTTAAGTCAACAAGTTTAGATATCAGATATAGTGCTGATGGCACCATTAACTGATAAAAACAGGAGAATCCCCCAATATTACAACTCAAGATGCTGAGACTTTAATATCAAAAAATCAACTCTAAAATTAAATCGACTATTCCTTTAAAATGACAAATTCCTAGAAAATACATTATAGTTGTCTGCATTGTATATTTTATAGTGGCTCCTGAACTTTTAAACCTTAATCCTGCATATTTGTGTTGATTTTGTAGTCAGATGTTCGCTGCTGTCCACAAGGAGCATCTGATATTATTTACGAGGAGGTATTTCTGAGGAGGATGTGGTGGAAGAGAGACAGTTTGAGTTCATATCTGGGATAAAAGACAGCAGCCCCGTATAGGATAAACCTACACCTGGATTTATTGCCTTTTGTTTTATTCAGGAGTAGGCCATTGTAATACAAAAGTGATGTGATCATGCAAATATTAATTGAATAATTTATTCTTTTTTAATTTGGTTCTTAATATTTTTTTTTTTTTGGATTTTGTTATGCTAATTTGAATTATATTATTTCTAATAGTAGAATGTTTCAGTGTACTGTATTAAATATAGAAATCCAATGTTTGATTTATTAATCTTTCGTGTTAAATTACTTGTTATTTTCTTTAAATATATTCACAATTAAATCACACACACACACAGTTGCTCATAATGTGTTTCTCCTTACTGCCACATGAGTGCAGCAAAACACCGTTTAAATTATC
Organism: Danio aesculapii; assembly: GCF_903798145.1. NCBI lineage: Eukaryota > Metazoa > Chordata > Actinopteri > Cypriniformes > Danionidae > Danio > Danio aesculapii. The sequence continues at coordinate 54,716,373 of NC_079452.1, read as the reverse complement.
AGCAGATTCGATCTACTTTAAAAGCAAGGAATGAGCAAAATCAACAAACCTAAGCTGTAATAACAAGCATTACGACATTAAACATTATGGCACACTGATGATACGGATACATATTTTAGTTATTTTGCCACAGCTTACTTAGCACAGAAGATATTTAACTCTTTTTTGTTTGTTTTTCTGTCTCTTTTCTATCGATATGTTTGGAATAAAACATATTTCATATTTCAAGAACATTAACAAAAGCTAGTTTTGAAAATTAGGGCCAATGCCTTCACTATGAAGCTGGATTAGCTGGCTAGCAAGTTTCAGTTTAGTTTGAACCACGCTTGGGTTTTAGGTAACATGAAGGCAGCTTGACTTTAATCCCTCTTTGTTGCTATGATTTTATGGAGCAGCGGAGCTGAGCTACCTTCATAGTACCAAAAGCCCAGAATTGGTACAAGCTAAACTGAAATTTAACTATTTAGCCAGCTAATCTGATTTCATGATACAGGCCCAGGTTAGCTAAGTGTGAGCTGTCACATCACATGCAAAATTATTAAATCACAACCATATATATATATATATATATATATATATATATATATATATATATATATATATATATATATATATATATATATATATATATATATATATATATATAGACATACAGGCTATGTACAAATAAAGTCAGAATTATTAGCCCATTTATTTTCCCCCAATTTCTGTTTAACGGACAGAAGATTTTTTCAACATTTGCTAAACATAATAGTTTTAATAACTCATTTGTAATAACTGATTTATTTTATCTTTGTCATGATGACAGTACATAATATTTGACTAGATATTTTTCAAGGCACTTCTATACAGCTTAAAGTGACATTTAAAGGCTTAACTAGGTTAATTAGGTTAACTAGGCAGGTTAGGGTAATTAGGCAAGTTATTGTATAACGATGGTTTGTTCTGTAGACTATCGGAATAAAATACATAGCTTAAAGGGATAATAATTTTGACCTTAAAATGGATTTAAAAAAATTAAAAACTGCTTTTATTCTAGCCAAAATAAAACAAATAAGACTTTCTCCAGAGAAAAAGTATTACCAGACATACTGTGAACATTTCCTTGCTCTGTTAAACATCATTTAGGAAATATTTAAAAAAAGAAAAAGAATTTAAAGGGGGGCTAATAAATCTGAATTCAACTGTATGTCATATATATTCCACTGTGGTGACCCCTAATGAATCAGGGACTGAGTGACCTGCTTTTAGCAACTTTGCAAAAATTAGCTGGCAATACTATGTAGCCCAAGTAGACAAACTTGACATGATTTTTGTTTGCTTTTCTACATTGTGTACAAATCAGTGCCATGAAAAAGCTGACTGAGAATTTTAATAAAAGTTAAATGAATTCCTCCAAATAAAAAAATTAATTAAAATACTTCAAGATAATTAAAAAATTGTGCACTTAAGGCGGAGAGTTCTGTTAACTTATCGTAACAAACAATGTAATGTCAGTAAATTTCTTATGTTAATTGTTTTGTAATACTCATGTTTATTTTGTTGTAAAGGCATTAAAAGATCCTAACATTTGAGGGCGAAAAAAGATAACAACTTACCTGCACAGCTGCAAACTGTAGACTTTGCAATATACAGATAAAAAAAAATAAGAAAGACACGATAGACTGAAAATGACAAGCTTTATTTAATTCATTCAGATTCAGAGTCATAATCAGCATAATAAAATAAATAAGGATGTTTTCTGGTCGCCATGTCTCTGGTGACCCTCAGTGTCCTCTGGTGACCCTCACCAGCCCCCAGTGTCCTCTGGTGACCCTCACCAGCCCCCAGTGTCCTCTGGTGACCCTCACCAACCCTCTGTCCGCTCTGGTGACCCTCACCAGCCCTCAGTGTCCTCAAGCGACGCTCACCGGCTGCGGTGACTTGTGTTGACCATCACCGTAGGGCTCTTCACTCTCTGTAGAGGTGAAAATTAGAATTTAAAGTCATCACCTGTTTACACAACACATCCAAAACCTGTTTATCTTTAATCATAACCTCTTAACTCTACATTTAACTTACATTTCTAAAACTTCATGTGGGCTTTTTCCTATTAAACAACAAATAAGTCCTCAATTTTTTTCAAATAAAGATTACACTTTGTACCTTCAAGCGCAGGAGCTGAACTTTCTCCAATAACCAGTTAAGTCTTTTTCTCAGACGCTCAAGTCGTCCAACTGAGGGCTTTGCTCTGTACAAAACAGACACATCACAAGCATAAATATGAATGACAAGCATTCCACAATACATCAGTTATAAAAACCTGCGTGTGTAGATTTGCGGGGATATGTGATGTGACCAGCATCAGTCTGCTGTGTGTGTTTGTGTTCACCTGGTCTCTATGAGAGGCAGCTGCTGGACACACTCTTCAGTATTGAAGTCCCCTCTCTCAAACATACTGGCTGCCTCCTCAAACACACAAGCACAAAATAATGATTTATTATTATTTTTAACTGTTTAACAACATTCCAATAAAAATCCTGTCACACACACAGATGTTATCAGTTAAACACCAGTATAAACTCACTGCTGTGTTGCTGATAGATGAATGAGGGTACATATTGGGAAGGAGATGTTTGAGGTTGTCCAGCATGTATTCTGTAAAGCTGATGCACATCTCCTGTTCCTCCAGCATTGTGGGGCCTTGAGGAACACTGCACACACACACATAACAAAAAACATGACGCATTAATAAATGTACCAGACGCTCATCTCATCATTCTTTTACTACTGAGCGCTCCATCAAACCCCTGTCTTCTCTGATCCTACAAACCATTTCATATGGGACATATCAGTCCTAAAGTTATGTCTAACATGCTCTGAAGTACAAACAATATCAGCTGAATACAGATAAACAAACACTTACTGAAAGATGATTGGTCCAAACTCTATGGACAGGTTGGTGGTGGTCATTCGGTTGACAGCACTCTCAGCAGCCACATGGGACAGGAAGTATGTTAAATAGCAGAGGATATTAAAATGTTCCTCTGGGAGGCCGTCCAAGATATCTTTCACTGCCCGATGGCGTTTTGACAGTTTGAAAACTGCAAGATAGATTTGATTTTAGCTTGATAAATCTATTTTGATGGTAAGCAAGTACGCTAAATGCTCACTCATCATCAGCATCTCAACTTCACTTACTCATGAACACATCCAGCAGCTGAATCATGAGTGGCTCTGGGATAAGGCCACCGGGAAGTACCCCGAGGAAAAGTTTTAACATGGAGGCTGAGGAGTGAACATCCTCGACGTTAAACTCTGGAAAGCCTCCTTTGTCAAAACATTTCCTCAGTTCATGATGGCGCAAGGGTTTCCCACCATCCTTGAACAGGCCTCTTGTACTGAGGCCTAAACACAAACACATATTCAGGGTTCCCACTCTTTCATGGACACCAAATTCAAGGACTTTTTAAATCTCTAATATTTCAAATTAAGCAACTTTGTAATTCACACTCCCAGCATGTAGCGCCATGAAAGTTCTTCCTGTACTTAACATTTCAATTTTAATATTTACATTAAAATGTCATAATGATGATGTTTTGAATGTCATTTTTAAAAATATTAAGCATTTTAAACAACTGTTTTAAAGTCATGTTCAAAGAGCTTTAATACAATCAGTTGAATTCTGTACTGGCAATATTCAAATGTGCTTTCTGAAGTAAAGATAAAATGCATTATTTTTCATATTTCATGTATAATATTGAAATTTAAGATTTTTTTAATTAAGAATTTCTTTTTTTTTTCGTTCAGGCTTTGAAAGCAGAAAAATTACAATTAGCACTTGTTATACTATAGCGCTTGTTCACTGCTGCTCTTATAGTTGTGTAAATTGCTTCCTTGTCCTCATTTGTAAATCGCTTTGGATAAAAGCGTCTGCTAAATGACTAAATGTAAATGTAAATGTGTGAGTGCCAGAGGAAGGCCCTGTCTCATCAGTCCGGTCTTACTCAGATGGGACAAGGGCACACCAAACACCTTGCGGTGTTGTGATTCCTCCTGCACAAGAAAGAGGGTAGAAGAAAATCAGGACAAGAGAAAGTTAGTGAACATAAAGCTGTCTAATAAGTATGCAGTTTAATAACTAAGAGGAAAACATTAGGCTACATTTATTAAATTCATGTAGCACAATGATAAAATAATGAAAAGACGTATTAAATGAGTTTATTAAAGAGTTTATTAAATATTGCAATTTTATTAATTCAACAGCAGGCATTTTGTTAATTATTAGTAATTAATGTGTGATTATCACATACTTACACACACTGATAAAACTCCCATGCTGTTTTGGGCTTTTATTGTCGAGTTAATATCCGAAGCCGTGTGTCAAATCCAGAAAATGGTCGTCAACGGGAGTCAAAGCCGAGAATCAATCGTCAAAACAGTAAAACGCGAATGGGGATACGTCCTCCTCACTTGCCCCCCCAATACACCCCCCACACTCCTCTAACTTATACCCCTCACAATCACTGCACTATTTAACATTTGCACATTTAAAGTTTGCACATATTCATTGCACTGATTCATTTATTTGAACTGTACATACCCACTGCACATGGACATTTGTAATTATGTTTATCTATCTGCACACTTCTGCTAATAGCATCCTGTACATATATTCATTTATTGTAAATCTCTGTTCATAGCTAATACAACCTGTATATAATGTTCACAGTACATCCATCTGTAAATATCACCATAGTTTTTCTATAACTGCACTTTATAACTTATACCTGTATCCTGCACTTGCTGCTATTGCACTGCTGGTTTGACCGAAACTGCATTTCGTTAATTTGTACTTGTACATGTGTAATGATAATAAAGTTGAATCTAATCTAATCTAGAGACAGACCATTGAGAAACAGGTGATTAATAATAAAATGAACGTAAAATTTTGGATCTCATTCAGCTGTCCCCCCATTTTTAAAATGTCCGCTATGCCCCTGGTTAGTAGTGACCAGTGCTGCCAACCACGTGGGCCCATCCCAGGGGCGTCACTAGACCCAATTTACTGGGGCACGTGCCCCAGTAAAAATCTTCAGTGCCCCAGTTAATGCTTTGAGATATGATTTACTTCATACGCAAGTGTATTTATTAAGAGTGGTAATTCCGAAATAAAGACATTATTCTCTATGTGCAATAGAACCAACGCTGGTGAAAGCAATGTGTTTAATCAAAAAGCAATCTGACGCATCTCTGCGTGTGCGCAGAGAACTCGCGCGCCTCTCGCACCCGCTGCTCTTCTACCGGTGCGAGTCCTGGTAGTTAACATGTGCGCCAAAAAAGCAGGCCACTTGCTTGTCACGCGCCGCTCGTGCATTGTAAAACCGGCGTAACAGCCTTTTTTGTTTAGCTAGTCGACAAAACTAAAGTTTAAACAATATGATGGTGATCTTACTAAGCACGCCTCCTTATAGGTTTTTTTTGTATGAAGCAAAAAGGAGGGATGAGGAGCCAGGGAGGTAAAGACTTAATTAACCTAATTCTCTGCCATGTGCCAAGGCTAAGACAGATAATTCTATAAAACATCTTTTTTTTTTTTGTATTTTATTGAATTTTCTATAGAATTTCATTCAAATGAAATTAATATTTATACAAAATATTTCTTAAATGATCCTAACATATCACTGTTGTGTCTAAACATTGTCTTCCAGTTACATTTAAGATTATTTAGAATAATAAATGTAAATGTATAATAACAAGAATACTTTTATATATAATAAATATTTATTATATATATATATATATATATATATATATATATATATATATATATATATATATAGTGTATAGAATAGTTTTTAAAATATTTATTACAAATTAGAGTATCATTGCTATTATACAATTATTCTATTATAAATAAAAAAAATAAAAAAATCAATTCTAAATGTAACTGGAATACAATGTAAAGATACAACTCAAGTGATGTGCTTAGATTATTTAAGAATCTTTTGCTTAATATATTAATTTCAGGACAGCATGGTGGCTCGGTGGTTAGCACTGTCGCCTCACAGCAAGAAGGGGACTGGTTCGGGTGACACAGGCGCTATAGGGGAATTGATTAACTACATTGGTTGTAGTGTATCAGTGTGTGTGTGAATGAGTGTGTAAGGGTGTTTCCCATTTCTGGGTTGTGGCTGGAAAGGTATCCACTGCGTAAAACATATGCTGGAACAGTTGGCAGTTCATTCTGCTGTGGTGACCTCTGAAATAGAGACTAAGCTGAAGGAAAATTAATAAGTGAATATTAATTTCATTAGAATGAAATTCTACAGATTGTATAGAACACAAAAATATAGAATTATCTGCTGTGTGTTGTCTTAGACCTGACTTATGGTATGGCCAAGAATTAGGTTAATTAAGTGTAAACTTCCTGACTTTATTCCTCCTTTCTGCTTCATACAAAAAAAAAAAAAAACTATCAGGAAATATGCAAGTCAAAATAAGCTAGTCAAAATAAGATCATCATCGTATTAGTTCAACTTTAATTTTGTCGATTTCCAAAACTCACTGCGCACTGACACCTGCACAATAAAAGGCTGTTACACCTGCCATAAAACACAGCCCCTTTGAAATGTGCATCTATTACCTTAAATTGATCATTTTTAATAACATCATTATGACACTAATGAGAGTGAACCCTTCCCTTACAGAAAATTACAGATTTGTTTTTACATTTATTTGTAAACCTAGTGCATTTTAAAATGCGTTTCACTCATTGCTTTTGCTTAATTCTTCGGGATAATAATCATATTAAGTTGTAATCAATTATGGCCTTTGGTTTTCATGTAGATTAAAAATCCCAATCAAAGTCTATGAAAAGCAGGCCTGGATAAAGAATTCAGAGGCCCCTGGGCACAATGTCTTGTAGACAGACCCCTTACCTGGCCCCACCCTGGGAATCACTCAACTAGCTTATTCCAACCAATGACTGTATAGATTCCAACGAGGTGCGCTATTCTCGCCATAACACCTGAGTCAAGCAGGAGCGGTTCATAAGACATTACCAGCACCTACTGGAAGATTTAGATTCTTATTTTATTTCTATGAGGATTTTTTTATGAGGATTATTTTTTTAAATCTTATTTTCAAATTAAAGTGCAATAAACTTCATTCTTTGAAATAAAGAGATAATTTTAACACAAAATAATTTTGTCATGATTTACACACTTTCTTTAAATCCATTAAAATACATTTAAATCTGTATGAATTTCTTTGTATTGTAGATTATTTTTGTAAATGTTTACTTGCTTACTTTTCACATTTAACACAATAATAAACAGAAATCTTCCTAAAATTTTTAAAGTACGTTTAATTGAAACATGTAACTGAAATTACATGTTTGATTAAATAATCCATTAATTCCATTCATGTGTTTTAGTGAAAGTGAACTCACCCATTTCAAGACATTGAAGTGTTTTTTTCAAAGAATTAAAACATTCTTTAAATTATGATAATTACTACATATTTTACCAATAAATATTAAACTAATTAATTTATTCTTTTGTGTGTGTGTGTGTGTGTGTGTGTGTGTGTGTGTGTGTGTGTGTCCATCTGTAACTCCACATATGCAGTAATTTTGAAGATTCTTCTGATCATTCAGGTGACATCTTCTGTCTGGAGCATCAGGCCAATCTGCTGCTGTCCAGAATCAGGTGGTTTGTCTTGGTCGGGCATCTCAGCTGAGACCTGTCCACTATGGGTGACCCTACCAGTACCTGTGAAGTACCAGTGGCGTAGCTCTCAGCATCACTGATGCACACAAGCCCTCACAGCACGTCAAGCTGCAAACCGTGCGAGGGACCCTAACCTAACCTAACCTACCCTAACCTAGCCAACACTAACAACCACTAATGTGCCAAAAACCACTCAGAGGAGACCAGCAACACGGAAGAAATAGCCTAGAAAACCTTGCTAAACGCATGCCAACATCCAGAAAACCATCCAACAGAACCCAACAACTCAAGAGCCGAATGTCAACAGCACTGACCATCACCAAAACATCCAGCAATGTGATAAAACATCAATGAAAAGTCAAATTTAATGTATTGCAAACTTATTCTTTAACTATATACAATATATACAGTATGTACATACGTGCCCTTGATCCTCCATCTGGCACTAGGATGTCTCAGTGCCTGGCCTTCTTTCTTCGGGGCTCCCTGGGCAGCGGCTCTTTGCTGATGTCCACCAAGATTTGAGGAGCGACGCTGGACCCGGATCTGACCTCTGTGATGAACACACGTCCATCAGCCTGCTCGGTCTCCAGCAGTGCAGGCCGGTCCAGCTTCTCCCACAGCCGCTGCTTGATCTCCAGGCCCTGCTTTAGGTTGTACCGACCACGCCTCTTCTTGGTGGAGCCCATCACACTGTGGTAGATGTGCTGATAGTCTTGCACACTCCGGCCGTGGATGGAGAGAGGCTCTTCCTGCGGACACTCACCCACTGAGGAAACTGAGGCGGCGGGAAGGAGGTCAGGAAGAACAGCCGCGTTCCTCAGGTGTTTCTCCTCCAGAGAAGTGTCAGTCACGCAGCTGGAGGTGTCCGGCCTGACCGCCGCTGCCCGCTCCTCAACGGAGGAGACGCTCTCCAGCAGGAAGTCCTTCTTCAGGTGTGCTGGAAGAGTCCTGGTTCTTCTGGAGCGTCGCAGCTTCATCACGAACAACTTCAAAACAACTTCCCAAAGTCGAGAAACTGATGAAGCTCAGCCAACAGGAGGTTTGTTCAGAGTAGCGATGATCAGGATTGATAACTTTATAGACAGTTGTGTGGATTTTTAAACGATCTCAGGTTGCCATGGTGACAGAATGACGAGGGTCATTTAAATGTACACAATAATTGATATCAGCGTTAAGTCAATTAGAGCAGCACGAGCTGTGTGTTTGAGCAGTGCAGATTTTGTTAAATGGTATTAAATACAGAAAATATCCTAATAATTATTAGATATAATAATAGAGCGCCCATATACCTAAATAAATTAATACTGTCCCCATTATTCTTTATTATGATTTTTTTTTTACTTTTGAACTTGAAGTCGTCATACGTTTCATACATAAAAAATAAAACAGTTTTATTAGACACATACACACACAAAATAAGTTTCACCGAACTTTAGGATTGATAATATATTTAAATTAAATTCAATTAAATTATTTAAGTTATTGCAAAAAAAAAAAAATAATAATAATAATAAGATAATAGGATGAAATAAGATAAAATACAAACCACAAAAATTCTACTAAATGTTTGTGTTTCTCCTGATATTTCCTGTTTATTAAAGTTTAATTAAATAGTTTCTCCCCAACATATTAATTTGGGTCTACTATTTTTGAATAGTTCCAGTTTTGTCTTTAGTACTGACTAATCTAATGTATATGCACAAATATATAATTATAAAGCATCCTATAGAAAATATTAATTTAATGTTTATGTTTTGTATTAATTTATGTTTTGTTTATGAAGAAAAATAACAAAGGCCCATTTTCTATCATTTAAATGTGTAACTTGTTTAGCTGTATGTCAGATTTCTATAGGCCAGCGAGATCTGCTGCTTTAACTTTTGGCTCGACTGAACTTTGGAGAACGTTGTTTCCGTTTCAGCCTGTTAACATGAATGTAATGTGGAAAACGAGTGATTAAATGCCTAAACACTGTTTGACAAATCCAGATGTGATTTATTAATTTATACGTGCGACTTATTTCTGTGATTTGTTGCATTTGTGTTCTGTCAGAGTTTTCATCAATCGAGCAGCTCAACAAGGCTGATTTATACTTTCGTCACCGCAGCGCGATCCTCCACTGTCAGGCCTGTGCTGCGCTCGGTAAAATTTGCAGGTGACTGGTACTCCATCCGTACACACACAACCTTACATTTGCTTATGTTTAAGAGTGCACATATCTAACTATTAATAATAAAACTGGTAAATAATCAATAATCAGTCAATGGTTTAAAATGTATTTGTTATAAAAAACATTTGTAAGTTTACTGTATCACATTTGTTTAATCTCTGGGCTTTAATACATACACACTGTGGGGAACACAGATGTGGGAACACAGATGAACATGTGATAACCTGATTGTATACATTTAGTTTACGCAATAAGATATTATTGTACATTTATTTCTTCAGATTTATATAAAAACGTTTAATGTTATTTTTCTAATATTGTTAAAATATCTACTTGTTTATCGACACTTTAAACTAACATAAATAAGTGTTATGTGCGTTTCTAAAAAAGAGTTAATTTTGTCACCCCACCTGCGTCATGACGTCACTGCACGCGCCAGTTGCGGGCGCGCCCGTGATGCTCTTCATACATACAAGTGAAGAGTAAATGAAGACATCACGAGAGCGCTTGTCTGCAGTGTTTTATTTCCTTATTCTTTAAAACTTCATTTCAGGTACTTGCATAGATAATATTACAAAAAGAACACTTTCGTTGAGAAGATAAACAGTTTAAGATTACAAGAGTTATGTGTTTAGTAGTTTAATAATGAATGCAATTTGGTAGGCAATATGTGTGTGTGTGTATATATATATATATATATATATATATATATATATATATATATATATATATATATATATATATACGTAATGTTTAGTATTCTTTGTTGCATCTTTAATTCATACGGTTATTTTCACTTAAGTAATGTGTGTAGGAAGAGTGCACAAGAGTAAATGTTAATGTAAATATATGTTTTATTAATTGTGTGAATGTTTAAGTATTATAACACTTCAGTGTAAGTATTATAGTGTTAAGGCCAAGTGTGTGTATTTCAAAGTGAGAATGTTTAATAAGTGATTCACTGAGTGATTAGTGTGATTCATATTTAATGGTCAAGTTGTAGTTTTCAGCTTAATAATAATTGTGTGTTTCATTACATTTACTATAGGAAACCATTTGGTTATTCATGATGTAATGTATTGTGTACTGAGTAATCTGTGATATATACATACAAGTGAAGAGTAAATGAAGACATCATGAGAGCGCTTGTCTGCAGTGTTTTATTTCTTTGATCTTTAACACTTCATTTCAGAAGTACTACAAAAACTCATCCCAAACAATGAGCACTGAATTCAATTTAGTTGAAGTCTTATTGTCATTTTTACAATATTTATAATTCCAAATAGCTTTACAAATGGTAAATGTAGGGCCTGTCCGCTACGCCACTGAGTGTGTGTCTCTCCTCTCTTCCAACAGACTCTGGGATCCTGATTTCCAAAAATAATGCAAAATTTACTTTCATTAGAGAACATATTTTGAAGCATTCAGCAGAAGTACAGTCTTTAGCCCAGGTGAGACTCTTTTGACGCTGTCTGTTGATCAAGAGTGGCTTGACACAAGGAATGCAACAGCTGAAACTCATGTCTTTCATACGTCTGTGTGTAGTGGTTCTTGAAGCACTGACTCCAGCTGCAGTCCACTCTTTGAGAATCTCCCATTTTTTAACTGGTTTTAGACCTCAGGAACCCAAGGACTTTGAGTGACAAGAATCATCAAAGCAACCAGGCTAGAAGACAAACAATATCTTCTAACAATGGCAGTCTAATAAAAACATGCGTAGGCTGTAGTTTAATGCAGGGGTTTTCAAACTGTGGGGTGCGCCAGCACCTATTAAGGTGGGTGCAAGACATTGAGGCATGCACTCGAGTAAATTACAATGATGATTTTACATTTCATCCCTTCACTAGAGGGAATATTATTAACATAAGCTCCACAGCTAACTATCAGGCACCTGTAGAGTAAATGCATTCCAGTAAAATATATACAAATAAAATGGAGCGGGTGCTTTTTAAAACTAATGACGATGAATAAATGAAAGTCAAACCGGTGAGCCGTCTGACAAAAAAGTGCCCTTCTGAATCAAATCAGCAGGATGCCCTTCTGGATCTTTCACTTACTTTGAAGACACCACTGACTATGTTTACATGGACATCAGTTATTTGCCTTAATAAGACAATAATATAATTAAGGTGTTACGTGAAGTACTTTTTGAATGTTGCGTCACCACGTTATTCACGCTATTCACGTTTCCTGCAGAGGCTCATGTAATTTTGGGTGTTTCATCTTTAATTTTTCGACTTTACTGCAGTCCGTTTCAAGTTTCACTTTCATTCATGAGCATTTCATTCACGCCCTCGTAACAAACTGTAGTATTAGATGCGAATATAAAGTAAGGACTGGTGGAAGAGTGTTGTTTTAATGGAAAGCCGAATGGAAAGAAAAAAAACCCTCTGCATTTTGTGATGTGTGTGTGTGTGTGTGTGCGGTCCTTTACTGACAACCGTTTATGTGGATCTTCTCACAAAATGCAGCGAAAAGTCCTTCATGACAGTAATAGTTTGATCGCTGTGTTTACTTCAACAGTGCCACTAATATATGCATACTCCACATGTCTTATTTCCATTTCTGTTTAGTGGGGGGTGGGGGGTTATCAATAAAAATGATATTAAATGGATTAAGATTAGTCTACATGACTTGCTAACTAGATACTATTAGTTTAAAAGGAGACTTTCAAGACATCTTCCAATTGACTTGTTTCATACGCTGCTCCAAAACCTCCTCTGCCCAGCGAAACTACAATTTCGTTGTGGCATGGCTACATTTTTTAAAAGTTAATTAGTAAAGCAGGCAAAAAGGTCATGCCAGGAAAACAAGGTCCAGATTAAGACATTTACAGTGGTACTTTTTGACATGTGTGTCAGTACACTAACCTTTAGTAACCCACAAGCTATTCTGTTGTGCAAACTGGAATTTGCAGGACAGCAATGCTTCAGTCTGTCACAGATCAGTCTGGAGCTTTGAATTTGTTGAAACTCCAGTCAGATTCTTGAGTCTGGAGAATATCAGTGGACTAATGATACTGTACTGTACTGGAACAAGGAGAATATCAGCGTTTCAGTCAGATGCTGAGCGAACCGAAGCAGGAGAGACATTGGGGCTCCAGTCAGATACCAAGCAGGGGTTCGTTTCCAAAAACCGTTGTTAGCCAACTAAGTTCACAAGTTTTGTCGTTACAAACATAGTTCGTTGATTTGGCGTTTCCCAAATTCATCGTTCCAACGAACATTCGCAAACTGCGTCACAAACTTGTATCGTTGCAACTACACTTCTAGAGCTGTAGTTAGAAACATAGTTCCTGGCCCTATTCATTTAGAACATTCTAACCTGTAAACTTGGAATTATTTTAAAAAAGGCATTAAAGTCATCTCTCCTATGGTAATTTGCTTTCAAAGTATTTTCACAGTTCAGTTTTAGCCATCTTCATGTTTACAATTGCGCTCCCTTCATAGTGCACTTTGAAAACATTGATGTCATTTTGAACACAGCCATGGTTCATGACAAAATCTATAGGTGACCTATTATTTAAAAGCAGAATTTATGTTACGTCTCCAAAGCTTGTGAAAACAAAAAACAGCATACGTTAATGTTTTGATTTATAGTGGGTTAATTATTAAGTATCTGTACTGTATATAACATGGGCCTGTTGGTTAGAACATTTCTGCAGTGGTTTGTGTCAAATTATAAAAGTAGACTTTAAAATAAATAAATAACATCCATACACACTCGTACACTACGGACAATTTAGCCTACCCGATTTACCTGTACCGCATGTCTTTGGACTGTGGTGGAATCCGGAGCACCCGGAGGAAACCCATGCGAACGCAAGGAGAACATGCAAACTCCACACAGAAATGCCAACTGACCCAGCCGAGGCTCAAATCAGCGACCTTCTTGCCGTGAAGCGACAACACTACCTACTGCGCCACTGCGTAGCCCAATAATAATAATAACAACAATAATAATCATCATCATCAATAATATTAATATTATTATTAAAGTAGGATTTTTATCATTCACTCATTCATTTATTTACCACTTAGTCACTTTATTAATCTGGGCTCACCACAGCGGAATGAACCGCCAACTTTTCCAGCATATGTTTTACACAGTGGATGCCCTTCCAGCAACAACCCAGCACTGGGAAACATTCATACACACTCACACACATACACTACGGACAATTTAGCCTACCCAATTCACCTATACCACATGTTTTTGGACTTGTGGGGGCAACCGGAGGAAACCCACGCGAACAAGGGGAGAACATGCAAACTCCACACAGAAATGCCAACTGACCCAGCCGAGGCTCGAACCAGCGACCTTCTTGCTGTGAGGCGACAGCACTACCTACTGCGCCGCCCTTTTTTATTTCCTAATAAATATTAAATTTCATTTCTTAATAAATAAGATTTATATATGATACTGAACAGGTGTTAGCTTTTGTAAGTGATTTTAGATTAGAATATGTAATGTGTTCAATAATATTTGTAAAGGAAACATAGGCATTTTACATATATTTCAATTAATATAGAAAACGAGTGCGTTTTTACCAAAACTCATATTGGATTTCTTTAAAATGCATGTGTGTGTAAAACAATATAATTTGCACAAAGAAATTATGGGGTTCTTCTCTAAAGATGTTACTCCACCCCGTTTAGAGCATCATTATGGCCGTTTTACGTTATAACTAATGTGGTTCACACCATGGATCTGCGACAGAGAAACTATGGGTTTTGGGAAACACTCGTCACTACATCGTTCTTATCCCAAACAATGCATCGTACTATGATAGTTCAGCCTCGAGTTACGTCGTTGTCTGGGAAACGCACCCCAGACTGGAGCAGGAAGGACATCTGCACTGCAGTTTTGTAACATTATATTACAATATTGCTTGGAACGAGTATAAATTGTTTCCCTTTTTTCGTTTTTGTCAAAGAACTTTTTAAAACGTACAGTTTTATTTAACAAGTATACTTTAAATTGAACAAAAGTGACGATAAAGTCATTTATAATGTCTTAAATTCTTAATACTTATAAATGCAGTTCTTTTGAAATTTCTATTCATAAAAACTCCTCCCTGTAAGTCTGTCCACTTTCCCCACCAGGATGTAGACATCTGTCTGATGGACTGAAATCCCACCTGAAAGAAGCAAAGGAACAGTATGTAGAAATAGAAATGAATTAATGTGCAAAATATTGCCTATTGTGACCTCAATTCAAATTAATACAGTAATTTGCCCTTATTTTATTGTGCAGGTCATGTAAATGTGTTCACTCCAATGTCATGAACAAGCTAAAAGAATAGTTCACCCAAAAATGAAAATCAGCCCATAAACATTCATATACCCTGTGGGTGACTTGAGGGTGAGTACATTGAGGAGTTTTTTATTTTTGGGTGAACTATTCCTTTAAGCCAATTTTGTCAGTACGAAAGCTAAAGAAAAAAGCTTTCAGAAAATGAGCAAATGTGATCAATGTAATGTGTTTTGTATCTGCTGTGTAGTCTGTTGTCCAGTGGAGGGTTCCAGAAACTGGGATGGTTTCTAAAGGTTGTATGTCGCTTTCAAGATGGCCGGCTGTTCTACATCAAGCTTCTCGTACGCTGTAAAAAATGCAGAGTTAATTTAACTTTCAGCAAATTTATGTGGATTGAACATTAAAAAATTAAGTTGTCCCAATTAAATCTCAAGAATTGTGTTGTTTCAGCTCATTTTAATTTGGTAGTTTGAACAAGTAGAAAAATAGTTTTGAGTGTAGGAGCTTCCTCCACAATCTGCAATGACAAAACAACTGATTCTACTTCTGGATCTCACTACATACTAAAACATGCTGGATGATGGAACAGCAGGATCATTACCTGAAGGAAGACATTCGTCAAGTGAGAGAAACTTGCTGATCTTCGGGGCAGAATTATTCATTATTCTTAGCCTGAAAGGACAAACAGCTTATCGCTATTCATTTTAAACTGATATCTACATTTTATTCTAAGCCTTTTTCACACATTTCATGTCTGAAGCCTCTAATTGCAAAAGATAGAAAATAAAACTTAAGTTTACATTGTCATAAATGAAAAATACACAGGCTTAATCCAAAGTTAACCAAGAGCTTTTATTTGTCAAAAGCACAGAGTGACAGTGAATGAGGACCCACCTGGTGCTGCATCAGTGTTGAGTTGAGTGCAGGTGAGCAGAGATCCAGTCTGAACTGCAGGTGCTCTACAAGCTCAGCAGCAGGGCTTCCCAAAATACAGCTCTCCACTTCCTGTCTGAGGAACGTCTTCCTGCGCACAAGAGCATTTGTGTTGCTGTACTGATAAAATGCCTCATGAACAATCATCCAGCAGGAAGATGTCTTTGGGCATCTTGGGCATGTTGCAGTAGGTAGTGTTGTCACCTTGCTGGTTCGAGCATCCGCTGGGTCAGTTGGCATTTCTGTGTGGAGTTTGCATGTTCTCCTCGTGTTCGCGTGGGTTTCCTCCGGTTGTATGAATGTTTCCCGGTTGTATGAGTGTGTATGAATGTTTCCCAGTGCTGGGTTGCAGCTGGAAGGGCATCCACTGTGTAAAACATATGCTGGAAAAGTTGGCAGTTCATTCTGCTGTGGTGAGCCCAGATTAATAAAGGGACTAAGCGGTAAACAAATGAATGAGTGAATGATAAAAATCCTACTTTAATAATAATATAAATATTGATGATGATTATTGTGAATAATAAACTGAAATCTTACTAAAAATTTTAAAGTACGTTTGATTGAAACATGTAACTGAAATTACATGTTTGATTAAATAATCCATTAATTCCATTCATGTGTTTTATTTAAAGTGAACTCACCCATTTCAAGACATTGAAGTGTTTTTTTTTTCAAAGAATTTAAATATTCTTTAAATTATGGTAATTACTACATATTTTACCAATAAATATTAAACTAATTAATTAATTTATTCTTTTGTGTGTGTGTGTGTGCGTGTGTGTGCGCGTGCGTGCGTGCGTGTGTGTGTGTGTGCGTGCGTGTGTGCGTGTGTGTGTGTGTCCATCTGTAACTCCACATATGCAGTAATTTTGAAGATTCTTCTGATCATTCAGGTGACATCTTCTGTCTGGAGCCTCAGGTCAATCTGCTGCTGTCCAGAATCAGGTGGTTTGTCTTGGTCGGGCATCTCAGCTGAGACCTGTCCACTATGGGTGACCCTACCGGTAGCTGTGAAGTACCAGTGGCGTAGCTCTCAGCATCACTGATGCACACAAGCCCTCACAGCACGTCAAGCTGCAAACCGTGTGAGGGACCCTAACCTAACCTAACCTACCCTAACCCAACAGCCAACACTAACAACCACTAATGTGCCAAAAACCACTCAGAGGAGACCAGCAACACACAAGAAACCGCCTAGAAAACCTTGCTAAACGCATGCCAACATCCAGAAAACCATCCAACAGAACCCAACAACTCAAGAGCCGAATGTCAACAGCACTGACCATCACCAAAACATCCAGCAATGTGATAAAACGTCAATGAAAAGTCAAATTTAATGAATTGCAAACTTATTCTTCAACTATATACAATATATACAGTATGTACATACGTGCCCTTGATCCTCCATCTGGGACTAGGATGTCTCAGTGCCTGGCCTTCTTTCTTCGGGGCTCCCTGGGCAGCGGCTCTTTGCTGATGTCCACCAAGATTTGAGGAGCGACGCTGGACCCGGATCTGACCTCTGTGATGAACACACGTCCATCAGCCTGCTCGGTCTCCAGCAGTGCAGGCCGGTCCAGCTTCTCCCACAGCCGCTGCTTGATCTCCAGGCCCTGCTTTAGGTTGTACCGACCACGCCTCTTCTTGGTGGAGCCCATCACAGTGTCGTAGATGTGCTGATAGTCTTGCACACTCCGGCCGTGGATGGAGAGAGGCTCTTCCTGCGGACACTCACCCACTGAGGAAACTGAGGCGGCGGGAAGGAGGTCAGGAAGAACAGCCGCGTTCCTCAGGTGTTTCTCCTCCAGAGAAGTGTCAGTCACGCAGCTGGAGGTGTCCGGCCTGACCGCCGCTGCCCGCTCCTCAACGGAGGAGACGCGCTCCAGCTGGAAGTCCTTCTTCAGGTGTGCTGGAAGAGTCCTGGTCCTTCTGGAGCGTCGCAGTTTCATCACGAACAACTTCAAAACAACTTCCCAAAGTCGACAAACTGATGAAGCTCAGCCAACAGGAGGTTTGTTCAGAGTAGCGATGATCAGGATTGATAACTTTATAGACAGTTGTGTGGATTTTTAAACGATCTCAGGTTGCCATGGTGACAGAATGACGAGGGTCATTTAAATGTACACAATAATTGATATCAGCGTTAAGTCAATTAGAGCAGCACGAGCTGTGTGTTTGTACAGTGCAGATTTTATTAAATGGTATTAAATACAGAAAATATCCTAATAATTATTAGATATATTAATAGAGCGCCCATATACCTAAATAAATTAATATTGTCCCCATTATTCTTTATTATATATTTTTTTACTTTTGAACTTGAAGTCGTCATACGTTTCATACATAAAAACAAAACAGTTTTATTAGACACATACACACACAAAATAAGTTTCACCGAACTTTAGGATTGACATTATATTTAAATTCAATTAAATTAAATTATTTAAGTTATTGCAAAAAAAAAAAAAAAAATAATAATAAGATAATAAGATGAGATAAGATAAAATACAAACCACAAAAATTCTACTAAATGTTTGTGTTTCTCTTGATATTTCCTGTTTATTAAAGTTTAATTTAATAGTTTCTCCCCAACATATTAATTTGGGTCTACTATTTTTTGAACTGTCATCTTAAGGGTTGTTTTTTGTTTGAATAGTTCCAGTTTTGTCTTTTATACTGACTAATCTAATGTATATGCACAAATATATAATATAAAGCATCCTGTAGAAAATATAAATTTAATGTTTATGTTTGTATTAATTTATGTTTTGTTTATGAAGAAAAATAACAAAGGCCTATTTTATATCATTTAAATCTGTAATTTGTTTAGCTGTATGTCAGATTTCTATAGGCCAGCGTGATCTGCTGCTTTAACTTTTGGCTCGACTGAACTTTGGAGGACGTTGTTTCTGTTTCAGCCTGTTAACATGAATGTAATGTGGAAAACGAGTGATTAAATGCCTAAACACTGTTAAACAAATCTAGATGTGATTTATTAATTCATACGTGCGACTTATTTCTGTGATTTGTTGCATTTGTGTTCTGTCAGAGTTTTCATCAATCGAGCAGCTCAACAAGGCTGATTTATACTTTCGACTCTGCAGCGCGATCCTCCACTGTCAGGCCTGTGCTGCGCCTGTGCTAACAAACAATGTAATGTCAGTAAATTTCTTATGTTAATTGTTTTGTAATACTCATGTTTATTTTGTTGTAAAGGCATTAAAAGATCTTAACATTTGAGGGCAAAATAAGATAACTTACCTGCACAGCTGCAAACTGTAGACTTTGCAATATACAGATAACAAAAAATAAGAGAGACACGATAGACTGAAAATGACAAGCTTTATTTAATTCATTCAGATTCAGAGTCATAATCAGCATAATAAAATAAATAAGGATGTTTTCTGGTCGCCATGTCTCTGGTGACCCTCAGTGTCCTCTGGTGACCCTCACCAGCCCCCAGTGTCCTCTGGTGACACTCACCAGCCCCCAGTGTCCTCTGGTGACCCTCACCAACCCTCTGTCCGCTCTGGTGACCCTCACCAGCCCTCAGTGTCCTCAAGCGACGCTCACCGGCTGCGGTGACTTGTGTTGACCATCACCGTAGGGCTCTTCACTCTCTGTAGAGGTGAAAATTGGACAGAATTTAAAGTCATCACCTGTTTACACAACACATCCAAAACCTATTTATCTTTAATCATAACCTCTTAACTCTACATTTAACTTACATTTCTAAAACTTCATGTGGGCTTTTTCCTATTAAACAACAAATAAGTCCTCAATTTTTTTCAAATAAAGATTACACTTTGTACCTTCGAGCGCAAAAGCTGAACTTTCTCCAATAACCAGTTAAGTCTTTTTCTCAGACGCTCAAGTCGTCCAACTGAGGGCTTTGCTCTGTACAAAACAGACACATCACAAGCATAAATATGAATGACAAGCATTCCACAATACATCAGTTATAAAAACCTGCGTGTGTAGATTTGCGGGGATATGTGATGTGACCAGCATCAGTCTGCTGTGTGTGTTTGTGTTCATCTGGTCTCTATTAGAGGCAGCTGCTGGACACACTCTTCAGTATTGAAGTCCCCTCTCTCAAACACACTGGCTGCCTCCTCAAACACACAAGCACAAAATAATGATCTATTATTATTTTTAACTGTTTAACAACATTCCAATAAAAATCCTGTCACACCCAGATGTTATCAGTTAAACACCAGTATAAACTCACTGCTGTGTTGCTGATAGATGAATGAGGGTACATATTGGGAAGGAGATGTTTGAGGTTGTCCAGCATCTATTCTGTAAAGCTGATGCACATCTCCTGTTCCTCCAGCATTGTGGGGCCTTGAGGAACACTGCACACACACACATAACAAAAAACATGACGCATTAATAAATGCACCAGACACTCATCTCATCATTCTTTTACTATTGAGTGCTCCATCAAACCCCTGTCTTCTCTGATCCTACAAACCATTTCATATGGGACATTTCAGTCCTAAAGTTATGTCTAACATGCTCTGAAGTACAAACAATATCAGCTGAATACAGATAAACAAACACTTACTGAAAGATGATTGGTCCAAACTCTATGGACAGGTTGGTGGTGGTCATTCGGTTGACAGCACTCTCAGCAGCCACACGGGACAGGAAGTATGTTAAATAGCAGAGGATATTAAAATGTTCCTCTGGGAGGCCGTCCAAGATTTCTTTCACTGCCCGATGGCGTTTTGACAGTTTGAAAACTGCAAGATAGATTTAATTTTAGCTTGATAAATCTTTTTTGATGATAAGCAAGTACGCTAAATGCTCACTCATCATCAGCATCTCAATTTCACTTACTCATGAACACATCCAGCAGCTGAATCATGAGTGGCTCTGGGATAAGGCCACCGGGAAGTACCCCGAGGAAAAGTTTTAACATGGAGGCTGAGGAGTGAACATCCTCGACGTTAAACTCTGGAAAGCCTCCTTTGTCAAAACATTTCCTCAGTTCATGATGGCGCAAGGGTTTCCCACCATCTCTTGCACTGAGGCCTAAACACAAACACATATTCAGGGTTCCCACTCTTTCATGGACACCAAATTCAAGGACTTTTTAAATCTCTAATATTTCAAATTAAGCAACTTTGTAATTCACACCCCCAGCATGTAGCGCCATGAAAGTTCTTCCTGTACTTAACATTTCAATTTTAATATTTACATTAAAATGTCATAATGATGATGTTTTGAATGTCATTTTTAAAAATATTAAGCATTTTAAACAACTGTTTTAAAGTCATGTTCAAAGAGCTTTAATACAATCAGATGAATTCTGTACAGGCAATATTCAAATGTGCTTTCTAAAGTGAAGATAAAATGCATTATTTTTCATATTTCATGTATAATATTGAAATTTAAGAATTTCCTTTTTTTTTATTCAGGCTTTGAAAGCAGAAAAATTACAATTGGTGAAATAACACTATAAACTTTCAAGTACTTTTAAGAAGTGTGGGAACCCTGCATATTTTGCAAATACAGTCTCAGCATAAATGACAAAGAATTGGAAACACTGTCAAACACACAACGCTCACCATGCTTCTCCAAGAAGCCCACTAAATGTAGCAGCAGCACGAGTGGTCTTTGATGAACCCAAAAGAGCACATGTCACTCCGCTACTCACCCGTTTGCACTGGCTGCCAGTTGCTGCTCGCATCAAATTCAAAGCTCTGATATTTGCTTACAAAGCGACCTCTGGCTTTGCTCCTTCTTACCTGCTCTCACTTCTGCAGATTTATGTGCCCTTCAGTAACTTGCGTTTTGTGAATGAACGTCGCCTCGTGGTTCCATCCCTAAGAGGGAAGAAATCACTTTCCCGAACTCTCACATTCAATCTGCCCAGTTGGTGGAATGAACTCCCTAACTACATCAGAACAGCAGAGTCACTTGCTGTCTTCAAGAAACGACTAAAAACTCAACTATTTAGTCTCCACTTTCCTTCCTAATCTTAACTGCCTCTCTGGCGATACCACTAACTGTACTCTTTCAAAAAAAAACTTTACTAATGCTCAGCTTCTTAGACTTTACACACCTGAAACTTGTCTATAGCACTTGTTCACTGCTGCTCTTATAGTTATGTAAATTGCTTCCTTGTCCTCATTTGTAAGTCGCTTTGGATAAAAGCGTCTGCTAAATGACTAAATGTAAATGTAAATGTGTGAGTGCCAGAGGAAGGCCCTGTCTCATCAGTCCGGTCTTACTCAGATGGGACAAGGGGACACCAAACACCTTGCGGTGTTGTGATTCCTCCTGCACAAGAAAGAGGGTAGAAGAAAATCAGGACAAGAGAAAGTTAGTGAACATAAAGCTGTCTAATAAGTATGCAGGTTAATAACTAAGAGGAAAACATTAGGCTACATTGATTAAATTCATGAAGCACAATGATAAAATAATGAAAAGACGTATTAAATGAGTTTATTAAAGAGTTTATTAAATATTGCAATTTTATTCATTCAACGGCAGGCATTTTGTTAATTATTAGTAATTAATGTGTGATTATCACATACTTACACACACTGATAAAACTCCCATGCTGTTTTGGGGTTTTATTGTCGAGTTAATATCCGAAGCCGTGTGTCAAATCCAGAAAATGGTCGTTAACGGGAGTCAAAGCCAAGAATCAATCGTCAAAACAGTAAAACAGGAATGGGGATACATCCTCCTCACTTGCCCCCCCAATACACCCCCCACACTCCTCTAACTTATACTCCTCACAATCACTGCACTATTTAACATTTGCACATTTAAAGTTTGCACAAATTCATTGCACTGATTCACTTTTTTGAACTGGACATACCCACTGCACATGGACATTTGTAATTATGTTTATCTATCTGCACACTTCTGCTAATAGCATCCTGTACATATATTCATTTATTGTAAATCTCTGTTCATAGCTAATACAACCTGTATATAATGTTCACAGTACATCCATCTGTAAATATCACCATAGTTTTTCTATAACTGCACTTTATAACTTATACCTGTATCCTGCACTTGCTGCTATTGCACTGCTGGTTTGACCGAAACTGCATTTCGTTAATTTGTACTTGTACATGTGTAATGATAATAAAGTTGAATCTAATCTAATCTAGAGACAGACCATTGAGAAACAGGTGATTAATAATAAAATGAATGTAAAATTTTGGATCTCATTCAGCTGTCCCCCCCCCCCCACTATTAAAATGTCCGCTATGCCCCTGGTTAGTAGTGACCAGTGCTGCCAACCACGTGGGCCCATCCCAGGGGCGTCACTAGACCCAATTTACTGGGGCACGTGCCCCAGTAAAAATCTTCAGTGCCACAGTAAATGCTTTGAGATATGATTTACTTCATACGCAAGTGTATTTATTAAGAGTGGTAATTCCGAAATAAAGACATTATTCTCTATGTGCAATAGAACCAACGCTGGTGAAAGCAATGTGTTTAATCAAAAAGCAATCTGACGCATCTCTGCGTGTGCGCAGAGAACTCGCGCGCCTCTCGCACCCGCTGCTCTTCTGCCGGTGCGAGTCCCGGTAGTTAACATGTGCGCCAAAAAAGCAGCCCACTTGCTTGTCACGCGCCGCTCGTGCGTTGTAAAACCGGCGTAACAGCCTTTTTTGTTTAGCTAGTCGACAAAACTAAAGTTTAAACAATATGATGGTGATCTTACTAAGCACGCCTCCTTATAGGTTTTTTTTGTATGAAGCAAAAAGGAGGGATGAGGAGCCAGGGAGGTAAAGACTTAATTAACCTAATTCTCTGCCATGTGTCAAGGCTAAGACAGATAATTCTATAAAACATCTTTTTTTTTTTTTGTATTTTATTGAATTTTCTATAGAATTTCATTCAAATGAAATTAATATTTATACAAAATATTTCTTAAATGATCCTAACATATCACTGTTGTGTCTAAACATTGTCTTCCAGTTACATTTAAGATTATTTAGAATAATAAATGTAAATGTATAATAACAAGAATACTTTTATTTATAATAAATATTTATTAAATATATATATATATATATATATATATATATATATATATATATATATATATATATATAGTGTATAGAATAGTTTTAAAAATATTTATTACAAATTAGAGTATCATTGCTATTATACAATTATTCTATTATAAATAAATAAAAGAAAAAAATCAATTCTAAATATAACTGTATTACAATGTAAAGATACAACTCAAGTGATGTGCTTAGATTATTTAAGAATCTTTTGCTTAATATATTAATTTCAGGACAGCATGGTGGCTCAGTGGTTAGCACTGTCGCCTCACAGCAAGAAGGTCACTGGTTCGGGTGACACATGCGCTATAGGGGAATTGATTAACTAAATTGGTTGTAGTGTATCAGTGTGTGTGTGAATGAGTGTGTAAGGGTGTTTCCCATTACTGGGTTGTGGCTGGAAAGGTATCCACTGCGTAAAACATATGCCGGAACAGTTGGCAGTTCATTCTGCTGTGGTGACCTCTGAAATAGAGACTAAGCTGAAGGAAAATTAATAAGTGAACATTAATTTCATTACAAGGAAATTCTACAGATTGTATAGAACACAAAAAATATGTTTTATAGAATTATCTGTTGTGTGTTGTCTTAGACCTGACTTATGTTATGGCCAAGAATTAGGTTTATTAAGTGTAAACTTCCTGACTTTATCCCTCCTTTCTGCTTCATACAAAAAAAATCTATCAGGAAATATGCTAGTCAAAATATGCTAGTCAAAATAAGCTAGTCAAAATAAGATCATCATCGTATTAGTTCAACTTTAATTTTGTCGATTTCCAAAACTCACTGCGCACTGACACCTGTACAATAAAAGGCTGTTACACCTGCCATAAAACACAGCCCCTTTGAAATGTGCATCTATTACCTTAAATTGATCATTTTGACACTCATGATCATTATGACACTAATGAGAATGAGCCCTTCCCTTACAGAAAATTACAGTAATTTGTTTTTAAATTTATTTGTAAACCTAGTGCATTTTAAAATGCGTTTCACTCATTGTTTTTGCTTTATCCATCAAGATAATAACCATATTAAGTTTTAATCAATTATGGCCTTTGGTTTTCATGTAGATTAAAAATCCCAATCAAAGTCTATGAAAAGCAGGCCTGGATAAAGAATTCAGAGGCCCCTGGGCACAATGTCTTGTAGGCCCCTTACCTGGCCCCACCCTGGGAATCACTCAACTAGCTTATTCCAACCAATGACTGTATAGATTCCAACGAGGTGCGCTATTCTCGCCATAACACCTGAGTCAAGCAGGAGCGGTTCATAAGACATTACCAGCACCTACTGGAAGATTTAGATTCTTATTTTATTTTTATGAGGATTATTTTTTAAATCTTATTTTCAAATTAAAGTACAATAAACTTCATTCTTTGAAATAAAGAGATAATTTAAACACAAAATAATTTTGTCATCATTTACACACTTCCTTTAAATCCATTAAAATACATTTAAATCTGTATGAATTTCTTTGTATTGTAGATTATTTTTGTAAATGTTTACTTGCTTACTTCTTTTCACATTTAACACAATAATAAACAGAAATCTTACAAATTTTTTTTAAGTATGTTTAATTGAAACATGTAACTGAAATTACATGTTTGATTAAATAATCCATTAATTCCATTCATGTGTTTTATTTAAAGTGAACTCACCCATTTCAAGACACTGAAGTGTTTTTTTTTCAAAGAATTAAAACATTCTTTAACTTATGGTAATTACTACATATTTTACCAATAAATATTAAACTAATTAATTTATTTAATCTTGTGTGTGTGTGTGTGTGTGTGTGTGTGTGTGTGTGTGTGTGTGTGTGTGTGTGTGTGTGTGTGTGTGTGTGTGTGTGTGTCCATCTGTAACTCCACATATGCAGTAATTTTGAAGATTCTTCTGATCATTCAGGTGACATCTTCTGTCTGGAGCATCAAGTCAATCTGCTGCTGTCCAGAATCAGGTGGTTTGTCTTGGTCGGGCATCTCAGCTGAGACCTGTCCACTATGGGTGACCCTACCGGTACCTGTGAAGTACCAGTGGCGTAGCTCTCAGCATCACTGATGCACACAAGCCCTCACAGCACGTCAAGCTGCAAACCATGTGAGGGACCCTAACCTAACCTAACCTAACCTACCCTAACCCAACAGCCAACACTAACAACCACTAATGTGCCAAAAACCATTCAGAGGAGACCAGCAACATGGAAGAAACCGCCTAGAAAACCTTGCTAAACGCATGCCAACATCCAGAAAACCATCCAACAG
The DNA here is from genome assembly GCF_903798145.1 of Danio aesculapii. Classification (NCBI taxonomy): domain Eukaryota; kingdom Metazoa; phylum Chordata; class Actinopteri; order Cypriniformes; family Danionidae; genus Danio; species Danio aesculapii. The sequence goes on along the minus strand of NC_079452.1, from coordinate 54,689,990 downwards.
AACCCAACAACTCAAGAGCCGAATGTCAACAGCACTGACCATCACCAAAACATCCAGCAATGTGATAAAACATCAATGAAAAGTCAAATTTAATGTATTGCAAACTTATTCTTTAACTATATACAATATATACAGTATGTACATACGTGCCCTTGATCCTCCATCTGGCACTAGGATGTCTCAGTGCCTGGCCTTCTTTCTTCGGGGCTCCCTGGGCAGCGGCTCTTTGCTGATGTCCACCAAGATTTGAGGAGCGACGCTGGACCCGGATCTGACCTCCGTGATGAACACACGTCCATCAGCCTGCTCGGTCTCCAGCAGTGCAGGCCGGTCCAGCTTCTCCCAAAGCCGCTGCTTGATCTCCAGGCCCTGCTTTAGGTTGTACCGACCACGCATCTTCTTGGTGGACCCCATCACACTGTGGTAGATGTGCTGATAGTCTTGCACACCACGGCCATGGATGGAGAGAGGCTCTTCCTGCGGACACTCACCCACTGAGGAGACTGAGGCGGCGGTAAGGAGGTCAGGAAGAACAGCCGCGTTCCTCAGGTGTTTCCCCTCCAGAGAAGTGTCAGTCACGCAGCTGGAGGTGTCCGGCCTAGCCGCCGCTGCCCGCTCCTCAACGGAAGAGACGCTCTCCAGCAGGAAGTCCTTCTTCAGGTGTGCTGGAAGAGTCCTGGTCCTTCTAGAGCGTCGCAGCTTCATCACGAACAACTTCAAAACAACTTCCCAAAGTCGACAAACTGATGAAGCTCAGCCAACAGGAGGTTTGTTCAGAGTAGCGATGATCAGGATTGATAACTTTATAGACAGTTGTGTGGATTTTTAAACGATCTCAGGTTGCCATGGTGACAGAATGACGAGGGTCATTTAAATGTACACAATAATTGATATCAGCGTTAAGTCAATTAGAGCAGCACGAGCTGTGTGTTTGTACAGTGCAGATTTTATTAAATGGTATTAAATACAGAAAATATCCTAATAATTATTAGATATATTAATAGAGCGCCCATATACCTAAATAAATTAATATTGTCCCCATTATTCTTTATTATGATTTTTTATTTTTTTACTTTTGAACTTGAAATCGTCATACGTTTCATACATAAAAACAAAACAGTTTTATTAGACACATACACACACAAAATAAGTTTCACCGAACTTTAGGATTGACATTATATTTAAATTAAATTCAATTAAATTATTTAAGTTATTGCAAAAAAAAAAAAAATAATAATAATAATAATAATAATAAGATAATAAGATGAGATAAGATAAAATACAAACCACAAAAATTCTACTAAATGTTTGTGTTTCTCTTGATATTTCCTGTTTATTAAAGTTTAATTAAATAGTTTCTCCCCAACATATTAATTTGGGTCTACTATTTTTTGAACTGTCATCTTAAGGGTTGTTTTTTGTTTGAATAGTTACAGTTTTGTCTTTTATACTGACTAATCTAATGTATATGCACAAATATATAATTATAAAGCATCCTGTAGAAAATATAAATTTAATGTTTATGTTTGTATTAATTTATGTTTTGTTTATGAAGAAAAATAACAAAGGCCTATTTTATATCATTTAAATGTGTAATTTGTTTAGCTGTATGTCAGATTTCTATAGGCCAGCGAGATCAGCTGCTTTAACTTTTGGCTCGACTGAACTTTGGAGAACGTTGTTTCTTTTTCAGCCTGTTAACATGAATGTAATGTGGAAAACGAGTGATTAAATGCCTAAACACTGTTTGACAAATCTAGATGTGATTTATTAATTCTTACGTGCGACTTATTTCTGTGATTTGTTGCATTTGTGTTCTGTCAGAGTTTTCATCAATCGAGCAGCTCAACAAGGCTGATTTATACTTTCGTCACCGCAGCGCGATCCTCCACTGTCAGGCCTGTGCTGCGCTCGGTAAAGTTTGCAGGTGACTGGTACTCCATCCGTACACACACAACCTTACATTTGCTTATGTTTAAGAATGCACATATCTAACTATTAATAATAAAATTAGTAAATAATCAATAATCAGTCAATGGTTTAAAATGTATTTGTTATAAAAACATTTAAGTTTACTGTATCACATTTGTTTAATCTCTGGGTATTAATACATACACACTGTGGGGAACACAGATATGGGAACACAGATGAACATGTGATAACCTGATTGTATACATTTACTTAATGCAATAAGATATTATTGAACATTTATTTCTGCAGATTTATATAAAAACGTTTAATGTTATTTTTCTAATATTGTTAAAATATGTACTTGTTTATCGACACTTTCAATTAACAGAAATAAGTGTTATGTGCGTTTCTAAAAAAAGAGTTAATTTTGTCACCGTACCTGCGTCATGACGTCACTGCACGCGCCAGTAGCGGGCGCGCCCGTGATGCTCTTCATACATACAAGTGAAGAGTAAATGAAGACATCACGAGAGCGCTTGTCTGCAGTGTTTTATTTCCTTATTCTTTAAAACTTAATTTCAGGTACTTGCATAGATAATATTACACAAAGAACACTTTCGTTGAGAAGATAAACAGTTTAAGATTATAAGAGTTATGCGTTTAGTAGTTTAATAATGAATGCAATTTGGTAGGCAATATGTGTGTGTGTGTATATATATATATATATATATATATATATATATATATATATATATATATATATATATATATATATATATATATATATATATATATATATACGTAATGTTTAGTATTCTTTGTTGCATCTTTAATTCATACGGTTATTTTCACTTGAGTAATGTGTGTAGGAAGAGTGCAAAAGAGTAAATGTTAATGTAAATGTATGTTTTATTAATTGTGTGAATGTTTAAGTGTTATAACACTTCAGTTTAAGTATTATAGTGTTAAGGCCAAGTGTGTGTATTTCAAAGTGAGAATGTTTAATAAGTGATTTACTGAGTGATTAGTGAGATTCATATTTAATGGTCAAGTTGTAGTTTTCAGCTTAATAATAATTGTGTGTTTCATTACATTTACTATAGGAAACCATTTGGTTATTCATGATGTAATGTATTGTGTACTGAGTAATCTGTAATATATACATACAAGTGAAGAGTAAATGAAGACATCATGAGAGCACTTGTCTGCAGTGTTTTATTTCTTTGATCTTTAAAACTTCATTTCAGAAGTACTACAAAAACTCATCCCAAACAATGAGCACTGAATTCAATTTAGTTGTCATTTTTGTCATTGTCATTTTTACAATATTTATCATTACAAATAGCTTTTCAAATGGTAAATGTAGGGCCTGTCCGCTACGCCACTGATTGTGTGTCTCTCCTCTCTTCCAACAGACTCTGGGATCCTGATTTCCAAAAAAAAATGCTAAATTTACTTTCATTAGAGAATATATTTTGGAGCATTCAGCAGCAGTACAGTCTTTAGCCCAGGTGAGACTCTTTTGACGCTGTCTGTTGATCAAGAGTGGCTTGACACAAGAAATGCAACAGCTGAAACTCACGTCTTCCATACGTCTGTGTGTAGTGGTTCTTGAAGCACTGACTCCAGCTGCAGTCCACTCTTTGAGAATCTCCCATTTTTGAACTGGTTTTAGACCTCAGGAACCCAAGGACTTTGAGTGACAAGAATCATCAAAGCAACCAGGCTAGAAGACAAACAATATCTTCCAACAATGGCAGTCTATTAAAAACATGCGTAGTCTGTAGTTTAATGCAGGGGTTTTCAAACTGTGTTAAAACTAATGATGGTGAATAAATGAAAGTCAAACCGGTGAGCCGTCTGACAAAAAAGTGCCCTTCAGAATCAAATCAGCAGGATGCCCTTCTGGATCTTTCACTTACTTTGAAGACACTACTGACTATGTTTACATGGACATCAGTTATTTGCCTTAATAAGACAATAATATAATTAAGGTGTTACGTGAAGTACTTTTTGAATGTTGCGTCACCACGTTATTCACGCTATTCACGTTTCCTGCAGAGGCTCATGTAATTTTGGGTGTTTCATCTTTAATTTTTCGACTTTACTGCAGTCCGTTTCAAGTTTCACTTGCATGCAGGAGAGACATTGGGGCTCCAGTCAGATACCAAGCAGGGGTTCGTTTCCAAAAACCGTTGTTAGCCAACTAAGTTCACAAGTTTTGTCGTTACAAACATAGTTCGTTGATTTGGCGTTTCCCAAATTCATCGTTCCAACGAACATTCGCAAACTGCGTCGCAAACTTGTATGGTTGCAACTACACCTCTAGAGCTGTAGTTAGAAACATAGTTCCTGGCCCTATTCATTTAGAACATTCTAACCTGTAAACTTGGAATTATTTTAAAAAAGGCATTAAAGTCATCTCTCCTATGGTAATTTGCTTTCAAAGTATTTTCACAGTTCAGTTTTAGCCATCTTCATGTTTACAATTGCGCTCCCTTCATAGTGCACTTTGAAAACATTGATGTCATTTTGAACACAGCCATGGTTCATGACAAAATCTATAGGTGACCTATTATTTAAAAGCAGAATTCATGTTACGTCTCCAAAGCTTGTGAAAACAAAAAACATAGCATACGTTAATGTTTTGATTTATAGTGGGTTATTTATTAAGTATCTGTACTGTATATAACATGGGCCTGTTGGTTAGAACATTTCTGCAGTGGTTTGTGTCAAATTATAAAAGTAGACTTTGAAATAAATAAATAACATCCATACACACTCGTACACTACGGACAATTTAGCCTACCCAATTCACCTGTACCGCATGTCTTTGGACTGTGGGGGAATCCGGAGCACCCGGAGGAAACCCATGCGAACGCAAGGAGAACATGCAAACTCCACCCAGAAATGCCAACTGACCCAGCCGAGGCTCAAATCAGCGACCTTCTTGCCGTGAAACGACAGCACTACCTACTGCGCCACTGCGTCGCCCAATAATAATAACAACAACAATAATCATCATCATCATTAATATTTATATTATTATTAAAGTAGGATTTTTATCATTCACTCATTCATTTATTTACCGCTTAGTCACTTTATTAATCTGGGCTCACTACAGCTGAATGAACCGCCAACTTTTCCAGCATATGTTTTACACAGTGGATGCCCTTCCAGCTGCAACCCAGCACTGGGAAACATTCATACACACTCACACACATACACTACGGACAATTTAGCTTACCCAATTCACCTATACCACATGTTTTTGGACTTGTGGGGGCAACCGGAGGAAACCCACGCGAACACGGGGAGAACATGCAAACTCCACACAGAAATGCCAACTGACCCAGCCGAGGCTCGAACCAGCGACCTTTTTGCTGTGAGGCGACAGCACTACCTACTGTGCCGCCCTTTTTTATTTCCTAATAAATATTACATTTCATTTCTTAATAAATAAGATTTATATATGATACTGAACAGGTGTTAGCTTTTGTAAGTGATTTTAGATTAGAATATGTAATGTGTTCAATAATATTTGTAAAGGAAACATAGGCATTTTACGTATATTTCAATTAATATAGCAAATGAGTGCATGTTTTTACCAAAACTAATATTGGATTTCTTTAAAATGCATGTGTGTGTAAAACAGTATAATTTGCATAAAGAAATTATGGGTTTTTTCTCTAAAGATGTTACTCCACCCCGTTTAGAGCATCATTATGGCCGTTTTACATTATAACTAATGTGGTTCACACCATGGATCTGTGACAGAGAAACTATGGGTTTTGGGAAACACTTGTCACTACATCGTTCTTTTCCCAAACAATGCATCGTACTATGATAGTTCAGGCTCGAGTTACGTCGTTGTCTGGGAAACGCACCCCAGACTGGAGCAGGAAGGACATCTGCACTGCAGTCAGGCACCAAAAATCTGAAATAAAAAGCTTTTGTAACATTATATTACAATGTTGCTTGGAACGAGTATAAATTGTTTCCCTTTTTTCGTTTTTGTCAATGAACTTTTTAAAACGTACAGTTTTATTTAACAAGTATACTTTAAATTGAACAAAAGTGACGATAAAGTCATTTATAATGTCTTAAATTTTTAATCCTCATAAATGCAGTTCTTCTGAAATTACTATTCATAAAAACTCCTCCCTGTAAGTCTGTCCACTTTCCCCACCAGGATGTAGACATCTGTCTGATGGACTGAAATCCCACCTGAAAGAAGCAAAGGAACAGTATGTAGAAACAGAAATGAATTAATGTGCAAAATATTGCCTATTGTGACCTCAATTCAAATTAATACAGTAATTTGCCCTTATTTTATTGTGCAGGTCATGTAAATGTGTTCACTCCACTGCCATGAACAAGCTGAAAGAATAGTTCACCCAAAAATTAAAATCAGCCCATAAACATTCATATACCCTGTGGGTGACTTGAGGGTGAGTACATTGAGGTGTTTTTTATTTTTGGGTGCTATTTTGGGAACTATTCCTTTAAGCCAATTTTGCCAGTACGGAAGCTAAAGAAAAAAGCTTTCAGAAAATGAGCAAATGTGATCAATGTAATGTGTTTTGTATCTGCTGTGTAGTCTGTTGTCCAGTGGATGGTTTCTGAAGGTTTTATGTCGCTTTCAAGATGGCCGGCTGTTCTACATCAAGCTTCTCGTACGCTGCAAAAAAATGCAGAGTTAATTTAACACTTTCAACAAATTTATGTGGATTGAACATTAAAAAATTAAGTTGTCCCAATTAAATCTCAAGAATTGTGTTGTTTCAGCTCATTTTAATTTGGTAGTTTCAACAAGTTAAAAAATAGTTTTGAGTGTAGGAGCTTCCTCCACAATCTGCAATGACAAAACAACTGATTTCACTCTGCAATTAGTACAAAATGCAGCTGCCAGAGTTCTTATGAGGTCTAGAAAATTTGATCACATCACCCTGATTTTATCCTCCTTACACTGGCTGCCTGTTAAGTTTTG